>NW_010240663.1:0-34946 GCF_000690775.1 Eurypyga helias | reverse complement strand
TTAATCAATAACAATGAACATAGTGCCTACTTAAGGAATTACATTGGAATCCATTAATTTTAACGCTTGTCAGATAACTCTGAAACAATATCACCAAAGCCAATTCATCAAGTATATGGATATACCTCACTCAGGCAGACTGATAAGAGAATGGCCAGGAGAGAAAGAGTTGCACCAATTTCACTAAGTAAGACCCATTAAATAATGAAGATACCTACAATACTGCTCTTCTCCTCTTGGAGACTTCTGAGGAGGTATGTCACTGCCTTCCAGGATAACACTGGCCCAATAAAATCTATATTTCCTTGTCTCCTACATCAGACATCAGTATCTAGGCACTTTAAATTATACGCCTCCCTTGAAATCAGTGAAGGTACAATGACACTGGATTGAGGAAAAATCAGCGCCCTAAAATGGTAAAAAACATAAGGAAAATCCTGGTGTCAAATGCAAAATGCGAAAGGAATATTTCAGCTTACCCCAGTCTGGACTGAGCCCATTGCCATTTCCCATCTTTGTGCCATTCCCCTGACCAGAAACCCCTCACAGCCACAGGCCAAGCACAGGAGTTGCAGGTGATGAGGACTGAGGACAAGGGCCTCCTTTTTTTAGCTGGCTCAGACCAAAGACCCTTAAAATTATAGCTCTCCACATCTTCCTTCTTCAGCCACAACTAACAGTAATAATTAATATAAAATGTTACGGGCAATGCCTGATTTCAGATACTTATCAGCCACATCTACCTGGTTTACAGTGTGCTCTGCAATTGCAATGGTGGGGTGCGGGGTGCATCTACCTGCTCTGCTGTCACCCCAGCTTGCCTGAGGCCTTTTGAATCCCCCTTCTCTTTTGGGGTACTGACTTGCTGCTAAGTTTGGTGTGATATATTTCCCTTGAGATGATAAATTTGTGTTGCCTACAAGGCTACCTCTTGTGATGCTACTGCTGTCTGCAGACTTTGTTTCCCCATGCTTGATGCTAGAGTAATTTTGGAAGGTGGAGAGAAATACTGGATTCTCAACGTATGTGTTGAAGTTTTTTATGTCCCCTTATATACTTACTAGTTCCCAGGGACTCTTGCATGAGTTTCAAAACATGCCAGCATTCCAGCTCTGAGTGCTCAGTGGGACAACATGTTAGCCCATGACACCCATGCTTCATTGCTCACATCCAGGCAGTGCTACGTGCAGACTAGGCCTCAGCTCCACAGCCCGGTGCGGTCCATCGGAGAGCCCTGAGAGTGGGAGTCTCATGCTCCCTGGGGTGGAAGTCATTGCAGAGCTCCCCCAAAGGCTTCCGTGTGTCCTGAATTCACCTCATCCCCATAGCACTGATGGGTGCTTAGAACGATTTCTTCCGTCTGGGACTAAGTTGAGAGCTGTAAACAGAAAGTATATGGAAAGCTCCTGCTGTGTTCAGCAAAATTAGAAAATTAAAGTACAGAAGGGCAAGGAATTTCTTGATTACTTGGTTAATTCAAAGGTCTATGCACTGGGGGATTTTCTTGTCCAGAACAAATGTAGCCTATTTTTAAGCATTTCTCCTTCCTTTTGCACATTTAAGCAAGTGACACACTGTTGTTTAAAAAATTCTCCTGCCTTACTGGGGACACAGGAGTTATTAAGGAAAGACAATTGTCTCTTTTAACTATCATTACTAACCAGGCAAGAGAAAGCTCCATCCCTCCTTTGATTTAGATTGGTCTCTTAGTTTGAGTATTGTTAATTACACCAATTGTTGTACACCAGCTTAGTGGCAGCTCTTTCTTCCTGATTCTTTGAGTTAACTCTTTCATTTGCGATTTCCCACTGGAGATCCAAAGTCATGTCACTGACGGAACACAAATAGTCACCACAGGCAGTTTCTGCAAACTGGAACAGTTATTAAAAGGAACTAGTGGTTTCATTTTTGTCTGCTTGCGCATCTCTTCTCTGGAAGGAAATCAGAAGAAACTTAAGATTGCATTTATGTAATGACACCCAACTCTAGGGTGCTGACTTGCCCATATTGCATGGAAAATAAAAGGGTTAATTTAGTCCTCTAATCTATTGTTATAAGCCTAATTATTTTACATGTCTTCATTTCATTAATGAATTGCTGCTTTTTACAAGCATCTCCTTCCCCATTGCTTTTGTTTAAACCTCCTGGTGGGAAGGGATAGATTAATTTTGTTGTGCCTTAATGAAACTGTATGCTACATTAGATTTAATCATTTGGCATGCACTGCCAACATCACCATTATGCATAATGAATTACTTTTTGTGAATCCCAAACAAACACAGACCTTAGATGTTCCTCTGTAGATATTGCAACAACACAGCTGGCAGACATACCAGGTTCCGTCATTACCTTGAACTTAGAAACCTAGAACCTTTGCTCCGTGCTTGACACAAGAATGCAGCATTCTGAAATTTTTTCATAAAGACGTGAGAAGTTTGCTTTAAAAGCAACAAATGTTTTGAAGAGATGTGGAAAGCTCATTAAGCTTTGCTGTTATCTACCATTAACTGTGTCCGATATGCACATGCACATGGGTAGATCTGTATGCTGTGTCTGCAGCCACAGGCAGAGCCCCCAGCAAGGCAGTGAGTGCCCTGTGCTGGGACCAGCTGACCTTCCTGCCCTCCGTGCAGGTTACCTGTGTGCACATGTGTGGTGCAGGCTAACATCTGTTTCAGCTGCTGATGCTTTTAGCATGTGATCTCTGTGCCTCAGCAGCCAACCTGCTGACCCTGGCAGGATTTCTCTTGCCAAGCTTGCTGACAGTGAAGTGACAGAGGGAAATAATTATTTAATAATTATGCAAACCAAACTCCCTTCTCCCAGGTTCACTGTCCTGTCACCTTTTATTTCTTTTTTGCCTTTTATCAGAGCTACTCAGCCTGTTCATCACTGGGGCAGAGATATGCAACTTTTCAAGAATCAAGGACTCCATGTCTCCTTCCACTACTCCTCCAGATACCTGGCTACACCTGAGGACATGGGGATCCCAAGCATGTGATCTGCAGCAGCGTAACCCTTTCCCAGGAGCATGACAGTTGAGTTTTCCAAGGAAAGTGGAACACAATGTTGTCCCATGCATCTACTTCTGCACCTTGTGCCAGGGTCCGTTAACGTCTGGCCTTTGCAGCTCAACCTCCCTCACACCCAAATCTGTCATCCTATCCATCTGGGACATATGTCTGTCAGAAGAGCTACAGAAGTTGTTTTTCGGGAAGAAACAGAACTAAGTGACAAAAGTGACATACCCCAGCATGTGTCTTTTAATTGCTAATTACCCAGTGTGCGCTGAGGAGATTTTATTGCTTTGCCGACACCTGACTCATTGGGTTATCCACTCCTGCCATCACCCACCTTCAGTCTCCATGCCCCCACCTCTGAGCACTCAGGTCTGTCTCTCTCAAGAGTGTCCCCTCTGAGCTCTTCTCACCACCCTGTCCTTGCCGGACAGAACATAGTACCCCAAAGTGACACTGAACAGAGCAGCAACTCTGTGGGGACTGTTTTATTAGCTATATTCTTATTTAACTTATGAAGAGCTTAATATACCTGTGAGTTGAGTTCACATGCCTAAGCAAAATAGCAGTTGCACAAGTTTTTCTGGAGCATATTGAATGTGAGAATGATAACAATGCATTTAAAATACAACCAAACAAAGAAATAATTTCTCCCATTACCAGGAGATAATTTCAGTGATTGTTGTCCCAGATGATCTTTTTTTTTTCTTTAACCTTAAAGTACTCCTGGAAATTCTGCACCTGCAGAAAACCATCATAATGTGATAGGGATTAGTTAGTAGGACCTCACTTTGAAATAGATCATGCTCTGAGCAAGCCCATGGTTGTTTCCAGTGGGTCCTTGTAGTTGTGAAGCCTCTGTAAGCTCCAGGGAAACTGCCAGTAGATTTTTCCCCAAAATTCTGACCCAAACCCTTAGAGGTGGTTTCTTATGTACATGTAAAGGCAGCTTCTACTTCATAAACAGCTGGAGGAAGGAGTTGCTCCTGTATCTTCTCTGTCCTAGGATAGTGATTAATTTTTTCCCCAAGACCCAGTTATAATTTCCACTTGTGCCTTAGAGGATTCATTTCTTTTTGAGAAGTGAGCCTTACCTACCACAGCCTAAGCTCTTTTTGGCCAAAGGTTAAGGAGAGGAGGTTACCATAATGAGCACTTGCAGGGAAGGTGTGGACTATAAGAACACCTTGCAGTCCTGTTCCTCTTTTGTCACTATTATTTATTTTATGTAACCAGTAGATAAAATGCAAAAACAACCCTTAAAGAAGGACTGGGCATCAGGTCCCATCCCCCTCCCTCCCCCCTCCTCCCTGTGCCACCCCTTCTGCCCATAGACTTCATGGCTGTTGGCACCCCTTATCCTGCCAGGCGTGCAGTCTCACCAAGGCTGCTGTCTTCTCCCCACGACCTGATGTAGACAGGTTGGGTGCCTCTTCCAGCTGCTGGATGCCTAAAACTTAAGAAGCTGCCTCCCTTTTCTGTCAACGAAGTCTTCAACATACAACTTCATATCTTAAATATGTGTCTCTAAATATATAAAACCACGTACGTACACATATAAGTTTATGCGTGTGTATATATGTGAACGTGGTCATACATAACATTCCAAAGTTTTTCCCTTGTAACTAATGACAGAGCCATTCTAATTGGGGCATATTTTTCTCCTTTCTGAGCAGATGTGTGCTGGTTCAGTTTTGCAGATGCTTTCCATTGCTTCCGAACATGTGTGTGGAAGACAGCCTTTTTAATCTTCTCCTGTAATCAGGTCCCAGGAGCCCAGACTCTGAACCTGTGAGAGGCACAAGTGTTGTACACTGAACCAGTGTAGACACAGGACTCTGAAACACTGCCTGTATCTTGTCTGTGCCAATATAGCTGTTACAAACACCAGTGTGTGTGATAAGCTGAGTAAGGTTCTCAGACAAAAATCTGGCGCTAGGTGAAACAAAGCGTAAGGAAAGCCAGGTCTGTGAACCCTTTACTGATCAGTGTTTAGAAATCATCAGGGAAAATTAAGAACTATTAATCCTTCACACATTCCCAGCAATTTTTAATTACAGGCAGTGAAACTAATGGGTGCGGTGCAAGACTGCAAACAGTGACACTGGCTATAAAATTAAATTTGAAGAGATATACTCCTGTTAGTTCAAATGACCTTGAAAAATGCAAAAATAACTGCTTGGCAACATCAAGGTAAGTCAAACATTTTACTCAGCTGGCAAGGATCTCTGCTAAGAAATCCTTCTTTGTTTGCCAATAGACAATATTAATGACAAGGACTGTACCTGAAGGGAATTAATGCATGAAAACTGCATTAAAGTTACATTAAGGGGTACATGGTAAAGTCAGATTTATTTTAGATCCATGAAAGTAAGGAAATTTATTGTCAAAGCTGAGTCTTGTCTGACACTCTCTATTTAGTTCACCCCGGACTGCTCCCTCACTGTGAATTTGGGGATATGTAACTTCAATCGCTTCCTTCAGTGCCTTATTTTGCTCAGGCCCAAACAAGCAGCTGCATGCCGCCTTCCCCGATCCGAAGCGAGGTTTGCCAGCCTTCCTGCAGCTCCATGGGTGGTGTCTGGTGCAAAATGACTCAAGAAGCTAGCTCGTGTATTTGCAGAAACTTTGCACCACAGTTACATTTGCTGTGGTTTTTGGTTTTGTTTTTATTCTATTTTTACTTTTAGCTTTAACAAACAGTTGGTGCCAGCTGAAAAACAGTGAAGGATGTCAACTTCTGTTGCCCCAGGTGCCAGCAGTACAGCTCGGCAGACTGTCCTGCTGTAGTGGGTTTGTATGGCAATGTTTTGGTATTGGGGTCTACAGGGGTGGCTTCTGTGAAAAGCAGCTAGAAGCTTCCCTTGGTCAGATAGCGCCAATGGCGGCGAAGCTTCCCTGTGTCAGATAGAGCCAATGCCCCCGCTGGCGAGGCGTGCCCCGCCGCAGGCCCAAGTCAAACCAATGAGCAGCAATCATAACGCCTCTGTGGTAACATGTTTAAGAAGGGAGGGGAAAAAACCAGGAGAGGAGATTTTGCAGACAGACAGAGAGAGCACAGGATGAGAGGGAATGCTGCATACCCCCAGGTCAGTGGAAAAGGAGGGGGAGGAGGTGCTCCAGCACCCAGTGGCTGCAGACTGTCCATGTAGATGTGACAGGACAAGGAGATTCAGATGAAAGATTTTGGTGTAACAGCCCTGCTGAATGAAATTCTCAGTCTAAAACCAGAGATGAAGAGGTTTTACTCTGGGTTGGTGACAATTCTCCTGTGGGAAAATAGCAATACCTTAATTTCCTACTTCCCCGCAGTTCTGCTCTATCCAATGGGAGTAATGGACTTGGAGCCTTCAGAAACACCATAGGTATCACACAGAGGGGCATCTAGGTGGTGATTCAGAGCAGTCCTTGGAGAACCACAGAACATACAACACATCCTGGATGTGATTCAGCTGTGGGGGAGCCGTCTGTAATGTTGGGTGTCAGGATACCTTGGTTATATTCTTAGTCTAGGGATTAGAGTTGGGGCTGCAGATCATGTAATTGGGAATGAATTGACTTAGGTATGTCACTTAGGACACCTAGTTTCACTTCCCTGGCATAAGAATGTAAAGCCTAGCTCAGTAATGACAGTAGTGCCTTGTGGAAATACTAGTAACAGCCTTTGGAAAGGATAGAAATTCTGGCTTTCAGCCCAATACAACTTTCTGCAGGTTACAGGGTGCCTTACACAGGGAATATTTTGTCTCACAATTCACCTTACCTGTAACAGGTATAGGTAATTTGCCGGAGCTATGGCATTTGATGTCCTGCCCTTGAGGTTAAGGACTTGCACTGCAGGAGCTGAAATGCAAAATGTAGCCCATTGGCTTGATTTGAGATTCTCATTTTATGGATTTTAGAACTCCTTACGGGATTCACATCTCTGAGGCCAACATTTTGCATGGTGCAGTGCCTGTGGTGAAGCTGCAAAACTCACGCTCGGGCCAATGAAGAGATTTCAGAGGGACTGACTGACTGACTGCCTCACTGGTTTCTACAAAACAGGGTTGGGAGGATTCCCTGTGAGGTCCCGTATTTCTGTTCAGATCTTGGTCACTAAGCATCAGCTCTTAGGTTCTTGCAAAGAGGTGAGGTGAGAGCTGCTGGACACAGGGGTAGTCCCAATGAGAAGGCTGACAGGAAGCAATCCCAAGGAAAGGGCTCTTGCAGACCTCACACAGAGACCTCTTCCAGCAGCACTATTTAACTGTGATTATCTAGGTGGATAGTAGGGTAGTACAGGGCCCCTGAGCCAGCTTCTCAAACCACACCACCTCTCAGCTTCCTCGTATGCCCCAACATCAGTGTTAAAACTTCGTTAGAGCTGGCTCGTTTGAGTCACAGTGTTACCCACACAGCCCTGCTGCCCCCAGGCTGTTTCTCTCTCAGCCCCGGATCTGCCATTTCTCATCTGCTCTACCTTAATCACCACAAATTTATTATCGCACAGAGTAGTGGACCACCATCGCATCTGGCTTCAGTCAAAAGCCAGTAATGAGTGGAATGAACATGTTCTATCTAGATGTTTATGTCAGGCTGCTGATGTGCAAACTGCTATTGAATTAAAATTTCGGTGGATAAAGATAGTAGGTACTGAAATGCAGGTGGTGAATCACCAGTGCTGAGCAGACATTCCACCCTCTTTCTAAAGTGACTTAAGCTCTGCCACCAGGACATCAACTCTGTCCTGAAGGGCTAGATTAAGGGAGACCTCTGAGCTTTGACCTAGGGGGTTTGCAAACTAAAGGTAGTTTATTTTAATTTCTCCACCTTTTTCAGACTCCTGCTGTTTGGGTAATTAGAAATAGAACTTTTAATTGAATTTTACATCAGTTGACTTGAGTTATCATGACTGGTTACATACACAGTGAGTTAAAATTAAGCTGTTCCTCTTGACAACAAATGCGGCAAATCTAAAAGCAGCAGAGTGGGGCACCTTAAAAGTGCTTGTGATATAAATGCATCCAGTTAGTGAAAGAGGTAACCCCTGTTCCCATCTGCCTCTGACACGTGTTCCCACTGCCCCTCTTGCGTAAATTTTGCAGTTAAATTTTTGAGAAGTGTGTCAGACCAGCCTGCTGACTGTGTAGAAAGCCAGTTTGCAAAATAAAAGCACGTAAGTTTTCCTCTAAATGTGCAATCTTGTGTAAAAAATGTTCGGTCTTAACACGGGTGCAGCACAGTTGCACTAAAGGCCTAATGTCAGTCTAGTGAAACCAGTGGAAGATTCTTGGGGTAGCTGAAACCAAGGATCATAGAATCATAGAATCATAGAATGGTTAGGGTTGGAAGGGACCTTAAAGATCATCTAGTTCCAACGCCCCTGCCATGGGCAGGGACACCTTGCACTAGATCAGGTTGCTCAAAGGCACATCCAGCCTGGCCTTGAAGACATCCAGGGATGGGGAATCCACCGCATCTCTGGGCAACCTGTTCCAGTCCTTCACCACCCTCTCTGTGAAGAATTTCTTCCTGACATCTAATCTAAACCTCCCTGATTTCAATTTGTACCCATTACCCCTTGTCCTATCACTACAGGCTCTTGTAAAAAGTCCTCTCCCAGCACCCTTGTAGGCCCCCTTCAGATACTGGAAAGCTGCAATGAGGTCTCCTCGGAGCCTCCTCTTCTCCAGGCTGAACAAGCCCAGTATCACAAAAGTATCCTGGTCACATCCAAAAGAAGAAGGTTCAGAACTGCCCAATCCCCAGAACTTTGCTCAGACCACTGAGATGCAGCATAATTTTTAAGTTTCCTAGTTCAATGGCAGGAACAGTTTTTTGTAGTCTGTCAGTGGATGCTTCCACCCGGAGTAATTTCATTTCCATTTCATATGTCTGTGGATGTTGATTGCAACATCCAGACCCCAAACATCTTTTTTTCAGACTCTACATTGGAGTTTTGATAAAGCTGTAATTGTGCAACGAGAGAGGACCTGCTCTGGAGGGACCCATCCCAGCTCCAAACTGGGAGTGGGAATTGGGAGTGCTCAGCTCAGCCTAAAGTACTGAGTTCCCCAGGCTTTGGGTCCAACACTTTATAGAACCATGAGGAATCACCAATGTGTGTTTTTATGTCACTTTGCATTTAGGTCTAACTTGACTCCCACCAAAGTCAGTATGATTTTGAAGTTAACTTCAGTGACATCCTTCCTAAATCTTTTCTGGTCACTGCTGGGGCAAGATGCAAAAATACTGAAGCAAAGTCCTACATGACAGACATGAAGATGTGAAGGAAGAGGAGTCCTGGCCTGCTTTGCTCCAGCTCCTAGATGTTCCTGTGTGCTCCATATAGCTCTCCAGCATTAGCTTGTCCTGATGTGACCTTGCACACCTTAGCAAGCAGTACTACAACCAACAGCCTGCACATTCACATCATTTTGATGCAGGAGCTGTTGTATGGCAATTGCTAGCGGCCTCTTACAAGGGGAGAGAGTGGAGAGAAAATGAAACCTTCAGCTAATTCTTTGCTAATGGATGGCATTCAGTGTCTGCCACACAAATCAGCATTTCATATAGATGTTAATCAAAACATGGTCCTTTTTCGACTGCATTACTGCAAATACTATTCAGGAAGATTTAATGGTGCCTGTAGGGTCTCATGAGTTCTCAACTGCCACAGAAATCACAGCAGGCAGAAAGGTAGGTGAGGCATGATTTTGCCTCTCATTTCTTACATATTTCTTGGAACCACTTCGTTTTTATTCTTCACCAATGCTGTGAGGTTAATTTCTGATCCTGCCCTGCCTGAGATCAGCTAGTATCTATGTGTATGTGTATGTATATGATTCTTTTAACTTATTATATTTATACTTATATCCATAGTTATATTCATATTTGTGTCTTATATTTCTAACTATATCTATATTTATATTTTTCTTAAATAAATGTTATTTAAGAGATGTTAATTTGAAATTTCTGAAAAGGAATTTTCTAATGTGTGCTCGTTATTTCAGAGTGGATGGAATATGTGTTCCCTGACGACTTAGATGTTTTGGAATATCCCATGCAGGAATAAATTTAGGAACTTTTTATAGTCACAGTTTTCCTTAGGGGATTACAGTCACTGAGCTTCTATTTACTCTGTGCAGCTTGTGATGGGATTTGTATGAAGTTTTTGCAAGTTGAAACATTTCTAAAACGTATGAAATAGCAACTATTTATGAACTATGAAGCCAATGATTAAAGTGTATGTATGAGATTAAGAATGGAAATGGGTATGAGTCACAAGGCCTTCTGATGTGGAGAGGACAGCAATAATTTAGATGAGACACCTCTTGGATGGATAAAAAAATTCCCATTAGCTTTAATTTGGCATGGACCCAACTGACTTGAAATATTTGCTTTTCCTATGATTCTACAGTTTAACTAATTCTGCTTCCATTCCACTGTAAGATAGATTATTTAAAAAGCCAACTCAAATTATTTCTCTACAATAGCTGTGCAAGGCCACTGATGCAAAACTTCACATCTGAAAGGGAAATGGGACCCATCAACTTAATATTTAAATGGTTTTCAAAGTTTTAATAGACATCTTGATGTTTGCTGTACTTACCCAGAAGGCTTCTACGCAGTCCTTGGCTGAAGAACAGTACATATGAGAATGGTCTTTGATAACAGCCATGTTGACCCAACCTTCCTAAACAGTTTTCTCTCTGAGAAGTGAGAATTTTAAGGACAGACAGAGAGGTTATTTTCAGACTGAACCGTGAAAGAAGATGCAAGAAGAGGAGCAGAGGAAAGAGACCTGATTTCAGCTGCAGCCTCAGCTCACCAATCTCCGGAAGGAGGCTTTTCCTCAGCCGCTGCAATACAGGATCAGGCTGCCTGGGTGTTCATGCTTCCAACCTCTGCATTACCAGCAATGGCACAGCACAGAAATGCTTGCAACCTCACAGAGAGTGTTGAAGTGAGAGCAGCAGTGAGTCCATCAGGACAGAGGTCCAGTTCCTGGATTTTGCACATGGAACTGCCAGTATGGGGAGAAGTAACAGGCCAGCACTCCACAGCTAGCTTTCTGGGAGGACCTGAGGCAAGGTTGGGACACAACCCTGCAGGCAGCTGCAAAACCATTAACTTCTGATTTAAGATGGTGGGCAGCACGATCAGGAACAGATGGGAGGTTACAGGGTGCAGAATGGGAGGAGGAGAAAGCTGGGAATAAAAAAAGGGAGAGAGAATAGAGAGGAGACAGCAAAAGAGAGTTTCAACAGCAGGAAAGAGGTCTCTATTCCTTAAAAACATGGGATGGCATCTGACACAGGGATCATGTAATTTTCCTAGAAACGGTGTAATTTTACACAGAAACTGCTATGTAAAACCCTATGGAGACCAAACAGGGATCTGGTGAGTGCCGCAGCTATTCAGTCAGCCCCAAGGGAGGGTGCAGTATCAACCACGACGTGGACATATCTCCACAGTAAGGAAAAAAATGTGTTTTTACTGTCAGAATCCTCTTCAGGTCATATAACCTCATTTGAAATGCCCTTTAGCAGCAAGTACAGAGGCAGTTTAACACAGCTTTGACTAACCAGGATGTCTTTCCTTTCTTACAACCTCTCCAGGTCAACACACATGAACAGGAAAGAAATTCAGGGACTGGGTTTCTGGGGAATGTTTTCTGATCCTTCCCTTTCCTTCCTTATATAATCCCTAAGTGTTGTGTTTTGGTATTTCCAGCTATAAACTCTTAAGACAAACTCTGTCAGAAATCTGCATAATCAGAGGACATGTTCCCTTTTCCATTCTTCCAAGTTAGTAAAAAAAACCAAATCAAACCAAACCAAACAAACCTGGAAACTGTTTCACTATGGAGAAACAGACACAACGAAGTAAATTACTTCTACAGCATCTTCTTAAGCTGTTAAATTATTAATAAGAAAAGAAATTGGAAAGTAGCACCTATTAAAAAAAAAAGGCTTTGATGTGTTAAAATAATGGGAACTATAATTTTTAGAGCTGTGTACAGTTCAGTATGTACAAAAAAGTAATAGTTCTCTCTATTAATTTTTAAATCATTCTCTTTCATTAGTCAAGGTGCTATTTTTCAGGCTGTATTCTTTGTATAGAAGCTATAATGTTGCCTACTGTGCAGAAGAAAGAGGTGAGAAAAAGAGACAAATAAAGTCAATAGGGGCCAAATGTTCCCAAAATTAATGGAAATTTGTTCTATTGTCTTCAATGGAAGAAAAACACTGAGACACAAAACCTAGTAATTTTACCTTCTGTAAATGTTGAGAAAATCAAGCATGACACACGGTTTGGGAATGGGAGGCTGCTTGCTCATATTTCTGTATTTATGTAACAATTTTTCTTTCATTTAAAAGGAGTATTTCAAAACAGTAGATAATAATCTTCTGATAATTTCCTTTCTGTCTGCAACGGTATAGCCTGGTCAAAAGGGAACTGGCATAACAAGTTCTGGGCAAGAACATAAGGTTCCTGAATTTAGGTTACCTGAAGTAGTAAGTGTGAGAAGTGTGGTTTACCAATGAGAAAGAACCTGTATATAAATATTTTATTTATTTGCACTGAAACAGGTTATTCTGCTAATGCTAAGCCTTTAAGGACTTAGTTCTCAACAGACAAGGAAAAAAAGTTACTTCTCCATTTTTTATTAAAAATGAGATTTGCTGAAAAGCACGCATCTGTTTGCAAAGAGACAGCAACGATCTGTTAATTGACTCTGGTGGCCTTTGTAACAAGTACCAGCCTAAAAAACTCCTCTGCCACACGTATCTTTAAACACATGAGTTGTCCCAGTGGCTTAGATGGGATCTCTCTTGAATCTCACTTGAAGCTCAGCTGCATGTGACTGTGTCGCTTTTCCTGCCGAGAGCAGCTGCAGAGGCATGGTTATGGCGAGGACCACCCAGTGCAGCCCCCTCCTCGCCCAGCCCAGGCCCTTGCTGGCTGGGCTGTGGGTCTTTGCCAAGGCACCATTCACACACAGCTTGTGCCAGGGTTTTAATCCAAGCATGTTGGAGAGAGGATGCTGAGTGAACCAGCTTTGTAATTGTCAGCAGAAGAAGTCGACCCTGTTGCATTTTAAAACCACCCATGCTACAGCAGACATTGCTGCAGCTGGTCGTGAAACTCACAACGGTTAGGAAGTATCAGGAAAAGTAAAAATAAATAAGATTGTAGTTAACACTATCAACCTAACATGAAATGATAAAATTTTGCAACTCAGTTGAAAAGCCAGGCAAAAGTGATGACCCACATTTGCAAACACTTCTGTGAATCGGAGTGATTATTTTTTCTTCACAATTAGCATTCCTTACATAAGCAGACTCAAAGGATACTCTAGTAATGTACAGAAGCCAGACAAACCAGAGATAGGTAAGGTCCTAAAATACATGAACAAGAAACAGCAGTAGCAAAAAAATACTGATTGGCACCACTGGCATTCAAGTGGCTCTTCAGTTTTAAATTAGAGAGAGGTGCAAAATCTAAATTTGTTAACGACAAATGCCTCTGATCATCGAGTGAGCATCCTACACAAGGGGAATATCTAGAGCTGTGTCCCACATAAGGCTTCTTAGCAGCCGTCCCTTGGAGAGAGGGAATCTCCCCCACACTTGAAGAAACAACAGTCTGCATAAGTTTTGAAAAGCTTGTTTGAATGTAGATCATAACTTTATTCTGCTTTATTACTCTTAAAAGCATTTGGAATGGCTAATATTATTCTTCTATACCTGTCAGTCAACAAATCCTATAATTCTAGGGATAATCTCCGGCAAGTATAAAGGGAGAGCTGAATATCTTGTAGGACCCATGAATCTCCTATGGATAGCAGAGTAATCAGCTTCTAAATAAAGGCGCTTGTAAGATCAGAACAGTCAGACCTGATTAAATCATGCTTGGTTTATTGGCATTGTCTCAGCATCCCACAGATTAAAGCAGAAATCTGTTTAATAGAATATGTGAACAAGATCTGACTTTTTTTTTTTAAACTGATAAAACTGGATGTTTGCAAACAGGGTGTGATTAACCAGACCTGACGGCACTTGCCAAACATAATGGTATTTTAGGGGTTTTAACAAGGTTTTGGGGGGATTTCAATGCATTTCTGATGGTCACATATCTGTGGTGAAGTTCCACCAAAGATGATGGCAATGTCCAGGCCAGGAGTTTGCTTCTAATCTGCCAACAGTCTGGACCGCATGTAACTACAAATGAAGTCAGTGGTGGATGTCAGTGTGTATCTCTAAGTTAGCTTCAGAATCGGAGACCTTATAAACACAGTAGCAAGCATCAACAAGCTTTGTTTGGGAGCCGAATACTTTGACATGGTCTCCTTAACATCAGGCAGGAGCTCCCTTGGGGTTGCAATGTGTTCTTCACAGCCCTGATTCTCCCCTATCAGAACTGCCATAACTCTGCACAGACATTTGGGTGTCGCTAAGAATGTCTGGGACAAATATATTTCGAAAAGGTAGCTATGAAGTCGCTGAGTGGAGAAAAGACAAAGAGTTTTAAAGAAAATCCAGAAATAAAACCCCCAGAGTTTTCACAGCATCATACTCTTTGTTTGAGTTATGAGTCATGGTTCCTTGTCCACAGCACCAAGTTATTTAATAAGCCAGTTCCACCAAATACTTATGTCCAAAACCTTCTTAGATAGTTTAGTGGCAGACAGACCTTCTTACCTCCAGGTTACGCACTGAATTCAACCCAGGTCAACTAGCTGACACCATCTGAAAACACACTGTCCAGCTGTCCTCTCAGCTGCCCATTCCTCCACCTTCGCTCCTGCCCAGCAGCCTCACATGCAACTGCTTCCTGGGTGAACGTAGGGTGGGAGAATACAGCACTGACCATCCTATTGCTTATTTCCACAAAGCCTCTAGAAACTTCATTCTGAGGACTTTTGCCTCCAGCCAAGTGAGATGGAAAAGAGCTGATGAGTTGGGAAGTTACCGAGAAGCAGCAGACAGACGCACCCAGAGCAGCCTCTCAGATCACACAAGACTCAATTCTTTAGGAAACATTCCTGAAAAAATGCAATGCTACTTGCTTCTTCTTTTCGAAGGCGTGGATATTCATCCTGCCTAGCGTTCATGGTAATTATTGTAGCACCGCTGAAGCTGTTGCATCCGCTGTCTGCCTCTGCCTTTTTTACAGTGCTCTCATGTGTGTAATAACCCATAGCAAGCAGTGCTATGTGAGCCTCTGAATGAGCATGTTGAAGAATTTCGGGCTGTGTCTTGGACTTCCCTTAAATGACACTTGCCCAGATTACACTGAACTGACTAGACTGGTGCAAACCTATGTACAAGCACTGCACTCCACATGCTCCCGTTTAGGCTAGATATAAGATGAAATTAGGACATACTCTCACAAACCTGCATAGAACAGTTTTAAGCACTGCCCTGCTGCTGTTTATTACTCTCCTAAAGGGTAGGGACAAAATCCCTAAACTGAAGCAGATGCCTAACTCAAACAAGAGCCTCCACACTGAGGGTTATTCCACCAGCTGAACCATAGTGTTTAAAGACATTTCTATTGGTGTTGTTGTAGGTAGACAAGATGTGATGCCCATGTTGGCAAAATCTGAACTCCTCACATTTAGATGCTCTCCATGTCTGCCCAGCCCAGCTAATGGGATGAAAAGGTCTTACACTTGCTGGTTGGTGAGGGACAGCTTTGTGAATTGAACAGGCCTCTAATATTGTTTTGGTCAGGGGCTGTATGTAACAAGGTGTTATTCTGTACTGTCTTTCACACCAATTATTCCATGTTTGGTTTCACCTGTGACTACTGGGGGATCCTCATCTTGTGCTTTAGTATCACTCCAGAAACTTGAGGGCTTGCACTCCTGCCCTGGCTCCTAGGAGGTCCCCTTCAGGGAGGTTCCCGAAGCCTGACCCATTGGTTCTCTATACCAGGGAGGTACATACCCCACCGAGAGGAGCAGCCCCTCTTCTTCTATCTTGTTGTCTCAGGAAAACTGCAAGTGGAAGGCTCAGTGAGCCTCCAGAATGATCTCTCACAAGCCCAGTCTGCCAAACAGAAGGAAAGAGTCACGTCTGAACTCTAGCTGCCCACTGCACAGGACATTTGGTGGGATTTGCAAGGAAGCTAGCTATTTTCCCAGGAATAAAGATACTCAAGCATCCACTTTGTCATCCCTGCTACAGTTGGAGATTTGAGGTACATCTGTAAAGCCTTTTTTCAGCCAGAGAGGCTGGATGGAGTCTGACAGTGTACTGTGGGATAGACTTCTATTTCTTATGGTATAGAAGGATATGGACATATGGAGGGTCCTGGATGTACTTTGGCAAGGACTCATAATATTCTGAATGTTGCTGGTACAGTTGAAACCCCAGATTCAAAAGTTACCTGAGAGTAAAAAGCTCTGTGTTTGCTCATTCCTAACGGGAAACAAATATATGGGAGGGCTGGCTGGATAGAGAAATAGTGAAATGGTTCTCATGGAAACCAGGTGAAAATATAGCATAGAAAATAGCTGAAGGGGACACTGGAGGAAACTGAATAATAGTGACAGGTAAATGCTAATTACCAATCAAAATGTAATTGAGATAAACAGCTGGTTTTCCACCACAGTCACCAGGTATGAGTCAGGAAAAGAATGAAGATCAAACAGGATGCACAACAGCTTTGCTGACAAAGTGAGACAGTGTTAGTGTACCAGATGCAGACAACAAACCCAAAGGAGACTGAAAAGTCAGGTGTCATTGTTCAACTTTATCTAGCAATTAAGTACCACACAGTCGCTCGCTCACCTCCCCCAGCCTCCCCCAGTGCAGGAGGAGAGTCAGACAACAAAAAAGGAAGCTCGTAAAGTTGAGATAAGAACTATTTAATAACTGAATAAACTGAAAATTATAGTGATACTATACTATAGTGATACTGACATTGACAACATTACTACTAGTAAGTAATTAAACAAAACCCATGCTACTAGCCCAGTTATCCCAGCAGCAGAGCACCCAGATGATCATATGTTCACCAGGACAATGGCTGAAGTCTCACTGGGTAGCCCATAGCTCCCTCAGGGATAAAGATCGAGTGGTCACTACCGCTTCATCCTCTGTCTCTTGGGAGTCCTGCTCCTCTTTCCTTCTTATTCATCTCTCTCAAGACAGAGATGCTACCTCCTCATCCTCCACTGGACAGACTGATTTGTGTGCCCATTTGTTTTTCTGTACTGGGGCCCCTGACAGTGACACCAGTTGACACTGACAATGGCACTGGCACACAGGAGGTGGAGCCGTCGTGGGATATGGAACCGTGGTGGGAGGTAGGGGTCTGCACCGCCTCCCTTTGCATTAGGGAAATTCGGGTGGCTGCACAGGGACTGCCTCTGCCCTCAGCACCGGTAGCAGATGGGGCAGCGTTTCCAAACTGTTCTTTAACTTCACACAAGATCACAAGAACATTCAGAAATGTGCTGATCCCTGGCCATAGGTCACCCCAAGTCTATGAAAAATGTCTAAAATGCTCATATACTTTTGCCATCTGCACCAGAGAAGAGGGAATAAAATGGAATAATTTCTCCACATCCAACCCAGCACCAAATAATCTCTCCACTGTAGGCTGAGTCCCCAAAGAGAAAAGGGAGAGGTGTAGCTATTGAACGCCTCCAGGAGACGGCTCACAAAGTGCCAGGGTGCTGACAATATTAAATACAGGTACAGACACAGGATTCCTCCCAACACCAGTAACACACTGACCAGCCTAACAAAGCCCTTCAGTCTGGTTCGAGCATGTAAGATCAGGATAATAAGGAACACGTAAGGCAGTAGATCCCACTGTTCTGTTAGCAACTTAAAGAGTCCCAAACTCATCTTCTGGGTCAGCCACCACCACATCGCTGTAAGAAAACTTATCATACGCTAATCAGAACTGTCCTTATCTCAATTCTTTCAAGCCCCACGTTGGGCACCACAATTAACCATCGTGGTTTAGCCTTATCTGGCAATTAAGCACCACACAGTCCCTCTCTTACCTCCCCCGGGTGAAGGAGGAGAGTTGGAGGAAAAGACAAGGGAGCTCCTAAAGTTGACATAAGACCTATTTAATAATTGAATGTAACTGAAAATTATAGTGATACTAGTAATATTGACAATACTACTACTAATTAAAATAATAGAAAATAGAACATATGATACAATTGCTAACCACCTGCTGACCGACACAGTCCTGAGCAGCAGCAGCCTGAGCCTGAGAGCCCCCAGCGCCAGACCCCCAGGGCAATACCACACTGGGACAAAAGCCAGCCAACCCCCCAACTCACTAACAAAGGAACTGAGCCAACCACTAACAATGGCACCAAGAGCTAAAGAAAGAGCTAACGATCCAGCTATCAAGCTAGACAAAGTCTTAACGACCCTCTCCCCACCCAACCCACCAGGCCACTTCCCACCTCAGAACTGCACATGTGCCCGGAGCTTGACTTATCATGGGATGAAACACATCCTTGCTTGGGCCAACTCAACTGGCAGCACTGGGAAGAATAAGGATGTCATTCCTGCCTGAAACCAGCACATCAGGCAAGCTGGGAAGGCCCGAAGTGGAGAGGCAGGCTGGATGCTGAAGAGGTCAGCATGCAGAGAGTCAACAGTAGAGAATATGGGGGACCAAGGACAAAAAGACAGAGTAGATGGAGAGCCCAAGACACAAATAACACATCCCACAGATATAAAGGGAGATGAGCAATGCAGAATAGTTTGATACAGTGATGAGCAAATCAGTTTAAATCAATAAAGATCTTTGGAGTCTCAGACAATATTCGAAATTCTCCTGGGACTGTGCTTCCATTAAAGCTTTGTTAGGGTAAGGAACCCCTAACCTGCACTCTTGAAGATTTACATGCCCTCAACACTTACCAGTACTGAGAAATGAATGATAAACAGTGAGCACTGTGTGAAGGTCTCAGAGTGAACTTCAGAGCCTCTTGCAACGAGATGTTGTGGGAAAAGGTGCAAGCCAAACATGTCAGCCTGGAGAAATGGAGACCAGGGTAGAGGAGGTGGAAGAGGCATACAGTAGATGTTTCTTGAATAAGCCCAGCTACATCTAAGCAAACCAGATGCCTGGGCATGGTCTTACATGTGAAGAGGAGGCTGGCAGTGCATTTGGCAGGATGGGAACGGAAGATGGGCCTTGAAGTCAACTCAAAGCTAGACACTGTTCAGGTGGAGTCTCTACCCCATGCTTTAAGGGAGAAGCTTGCCAGTGCTCCTGAAGTGACAGGACTGTGGGTAAACTCAACCACTGTTTTATAACTTACCTCAGGCAGTGTTCCTATTTCTTCTACAAGGTGCCTTCCAGCCCTTCACAATCACTCAGGGTTTATTTCTGATCTACCCAAGACCATATCTTCTCAGAGACAGACTGCTCAGGCTGTTTCTCTGAGACACTAAGTCTGTTGGTGGGGTTAAGCCACAGAGGACTGGAAGTGACTTTGCTGGTGTAGCTTTGTTTCCCAGCAAAGTAATTTATTTCATCAAGGCTTTTTGTGACAGTCTAATCACCTCTAAGCTAGAGCTTTTGCTGCCATGGCGGTGCCATTTCAAGAAACCGCCTCCCTAACCTACCCAGTGATGCCAGCCAGTGTCTTGGGTCAGCTGGGGCTTGTGCAATATGTTTACCATGGCTCTGGCTTCCCTGAACAAAAGGAAGGGGACAGCTGTGTCCCTGTCTCCCTGGAGGTCTGTAGCAGCTGCAGCAGTTGCTGGGTCTGCCCAGGGTTGCAGACAGAGAAAGTTGGGACTGTGGGACTCTGCGTGAGTGCACCATATAGATGGGAAGAGCAGATATCTCACATCCCTCCTTCTGTTCACTTATACCCAGGTAGAGCTGACCACAACCCGTCCCCAGGTTATAAAATATTACTAAGGCAAAAGTGAATGGCATTTCTAGGTCAATGTAATTAGACTTCAGCAGCCTCAGCCCACAGGACAGTACTGTCTACTCTGCATAATATTAAGTCCAATAACTGGAATCAACAAACAACATTGGAAAATGTCTTGCTTGAAATAATATATATTAATACAGTAGCATAATAAATAATAAATACTGTTAATACTGCTGTAAATAATGTATCATGCTAGATTTATATAATAAATAATACATAAACATGTAATCATCCTTTGAAATAATATGAAATTAGCAATTGTGAAGTGAACTTAACCTATTAGCGTGCTTCAGGAGGAGAGGCCCACAAGTTGTTTAGTGTCTGGATCTCTGTGGCACTGTAATACCTTAGCTGAGAGTAACACCAGCAGCACCACATGAGGATGCAAAGCAGTAGAGAGCTGCCTATTGCCTCACAACGCAAATAGTAATGCACTGCTTGATTTTATTCTCAGGGCTAAAGGTCAGTTGACCTACTGGGTGTGCCATGTTTTTTTCATTTAAAAAGTTAATTTATTGCTGACTCAAGGTCTTGAGCAAATTGTTGGACAACAACTAAGATGAAATAAAGCAAAACCGGCGGCCAGCAGATACAAAGATCATCCCTGTGGTAGAGCAACACAAATACTTGGGGCTCCAGCATGGAGCCATGTTTTGGCTCCGTTCCCAGAGTCCTCATAACATTTTTATCTCCAAGCACCTTAGAAACTTGGGCCAATTAATATGCATACAGTCTCTTTGGACTCAGCCCACTTTATTGGCTCTGGTTTCCAGGGGAAAAACCAGGGGGCAGATTGCTGAAGATTTCCACTCTGCTTTAGCATGTGTTAGTATAGAACATTTAGTGACGCCATCATATGCATGGCCAGATATTCTGAAGTTTGACATCAAAACGCTTCACACTTTCCCGTAAGTTGGGCCATACATTTCAGGACTAAATGGCAGGGGAGTGCTAATGAGAATAGTCACTGAATGATTCACTCAAAACCACAGTGAGACACTGGTTACTGGAAGAAAAGCATTTATGCAGCTTAAAGCAATCATGGGTAGCTTTCAAAACTGACCTATGAATTTTCAAAGTCATTTGAGCACTCGAAATTTCAGGTGTGTACCCAGCAGTATTTTCACAAGTACATAAGCTCTGGAAGTAGCTAATTCCTATCCCTCAAGCTCAGCTGTTAATTGTGACAAGTACCTGTGAGAAGTTCAGCAGCTAACCTTCTGAAAATATCACCTGTCATCAAAAGCTGGATCTAAAACACGTTAGTCACTTAAAAGAGCAGTGGAGTCTGTGACTTCCAGCTCCCCTAAGCAACAGAGGGAACAGAATTCTCCAATATTGCTTCAGGGTCTTCACTTTCCAGCCACAGAAAGAAGCAATACCCTTTCCAAAATCATGCAGCCATTAATAAGGTAACTTCAGAACTCTTATTCACTAAATTCCACAACACTAGAGTCTGTGAGCACTAGATGGAGATCAGTTTAAAGCCAATGAAAGAAAGCATTTCTCTACCCAGTCGGCAGTGCATGTCTGGGATTTGTTGCTACAAGAGGTGATGGAGGTGGACAGTGCTGGCAAGCCCCGTGTGGGGTTGGACAAATTCGTGGTTTGGACAACAGAATCTTAAATTTGGGCTAGAAGAACTGCACAAGGAGGTACTCCCTGGTGTTCCTACCACCACAGTTCTGACTGCTGGGGCACACAGATACAGGTGTTGACCATGCAGGTTCATGGCCAGGCTCACAAGCTCCCCCAGCATAACATCTACTGTTTGCACTGCGATAGACAGGAGGTTACAGGGAGGCACAAATTGTCTCTTGGTCTCAGGAGAGCCTTTCTTGTGTCCTGTTGTCATGGTGCAAGGGAGGTCAAGTGAGGAAGGACCAGAATATTCACCTGCAAGAGGGAAACAGCAATGTCTGGGTAAGTGTAATACAGCCCCTCATTCAGTTGGACTGGCAGCATCCAAACTCCAGACCCGGACCACTGCTGGAGAGGATCACAGCATCAGAAATCAAGCCTTACTGGCTGGGGAGGGAGCGCGAGCCCTGCCACGGATGGGACGAGTCCTTGTGCTAACACCAGATGCCAGAGTGGCTCACCAACTCTGCTGGGAAGCACTCACCACCAAGCACACTCTCTGCTCCCATCCCAAATTCCTGCAGCCCAGCAGAAAGGGTAGCACTGCTCTGCCCCAGAGGATACTTTTCACCTCACTCACAAGGAGTTTGGCTAGCCCAGATGCAGTCAGAGTTCCCTCTGAAGGGAGCCAGACTCAAACTGTCCCCACGGAAGACTCAGCTCTGACTTTTATGAGCTGAAAAGCTTTTAGTTGGCAAGAACAGAGCCAGCTGTTGTTGGGTCTAATCATCCTTGGCTGCCAGATGTCAATCAGTGAGTTACCAAATGAAGAGCATTACTCAGATTTCCTTACTTTGCCTGTAGGCCATACTCAGCTAAAACTGTTGGGTTTTATTCCATATGAGGCAAAACCAGGCCCCTAGTTCCAAGTTTCAGTGACAATTATATAGTGCATCAAGGATGTTCTATCCAAAGCAACCCATGATCCTCAGATTGCTTTCTTGGAAGCTCCTCTTAGGTATGGTTCAGGCAGCTGTTCCTGCAGGGTGATGAAATGGCGTTTTTCCCTCTGTAACTATTCCAAGTAGGATTTAAGATTGCCAACCCTCTCACTGTGGATTTGTAATCCCTGCCTAGTCACTTACCACTTCATCAGTTCCAGAAAGCAAAAACAAAACCAAGTAATTTGCCCTCTTCTCATGCAAGCAGCACAGCATCTCAGAAGGCTGCAGTATGAAGGCTCATCATGATCACCTCTGCTGCTGTCTCAGCAGGCACCCGCCTTCTCACCACAATCCAAAATATCCTGGTAGACAGAGGATAAATTGTGTCCTGGGAAGTCTCCCTTGGAAAAGTCCAACAGGCAGAAACCTGGTGGTGTGGTGAAGGGCTAAGTGCTGCAGTATCAGACTCATGGAAAGCTGGCCTGGCAGCTGGGACACTGCTCAGAGGCAGTGACAGGGGTCACAGCAGTAAGGAAATAGCCTTGAAAAAGGAGGTACCCTGGAGGCCAAGAGCGCTTGTGGAGTTAGGGAAGAAGCAATGGAGAGAGAAGACCCTTCAGCCAAAAATACCTCTCTAACATAATATTGAGAGGAGGGAGTGAGCCACAGAGTTTTGCAGAGAGATGTTAGGAGAGTTGAAATTTATAAGCTCACAGTAAGACCTTGAGGAATTTGAACCAGCTCCACCTGAATCAGCTTTTCTAAGTTTGGTAAGTGGTTCCCAAGGGAAACAGTCAATAATCTGACAATTCCCCTCAGCTCCTGTTCTCCTCTGTATCAGATCAGAAGGAGGTCAGATGGGGATTTGTACGGTCATTGTGTGTACAAGAAACCACTACATCTTCCTTCCGCTGCCTTCCACCCAAGAGCGTGGTCACCAGCATCATCCCCACAAAAAGCAGCGGCTGTGGCCCTGGACTGCCAGCGAGGGTTATCGCAGCTGAACACCGAGGTCGCAGGCATGCCACAGCCATTGTGTCTCGACAGGTATAGCCATGGCTTCTCCAGGGGTGAGTACACAGCACAGGCAAGGCCCAGGACTCCTGCTTTTCAGGTTTTCAGATTTCAGCGAGAAATTAACTCAACTGCTCAAGGTAAACCCTAGCCCGAATGAAGTTGGTGGGAGCTTTGCCACTGAATGAACTGAGCTCAGCCATTACCTAATGATTACGTGTGTTTTGCAAGCTAAATCAATACTCTGTTTTTTTTTGGGGGGGGGGTGTTTTTTTTTTTTTTTTTTTTCCTGAGCTGAAGACTTCTGAGTGTATTTTGAAAGGGACTTATCTTTGCAGGGAGAAGGCAAGAAAGGAAAGGAGACTTTGATATTTATTTCATTTAGGTATCTGTGCAAATCTGTAATTAACTTTTAAGAACTCCATAGCAAATAACTCAGCTGTGAAACACCATGGGATATACATTAAGATCCAGTTCTAATTTTTGCTTTCAGTGATGATTGATCTTTCTCTGAATTTCACTTCCTCTGGGTTCGTAAAAACTTGGGAGCAAAAACATTATGGTATTGTCCTTGCATTGCAGTTTTGCTCCTTTGTTAATTTTGGACCAAGTCCTACAGTGTAGCAAAATTATTGATCTTGGTTTTGCTTAGGTCTCTAACTCCTGTAGCTGCTCTATTACCATGTGGCAGGGCACCCTATAGGCACAATAAATAAATAATACAACACTGAGAGCTGTAACAAATCACAAAATACATTATTAAAAAATTAAGAAATAAATATCCCCCTCTAACTTAAATAGAGATTGATTTTATAATGTGGAATGCTGAGGAGAGCTGCTGGAAAATATATGTGGGCCTGGGGACATGGAGAATACACCGTAATGGACGATTTGCTCCCTCGATTAGGAAAATAAAAAACTCCAAGTGAATGGATGTATTTGTCAAATGGAAACTGAGCTCTTCTGCTCGTTCACAGCCCAGGTAGGATGCAGTGCTTGTCTCAGTCCCTTGCTTCAGTACGATGCTGTGCTGCACAGCAAAAACCCCAAAAAGACATGAGCTGGCACCCAAAGGTTACTCTTTATGTCTTAAACTGCATGGCGGGATGTAAGAAGAGGTTTCAGAAATGAGTAGGCGACACCCTCCCTGAATCACTGAGGTATATCTCAACAACCCCTCAAACTGTGGGAGAAGGTCCCTGAGGGGAACGCAGATGTGACGTGATATCCTGTGGAGCCGGTGTGGGTCCCTGGCCCCATTGCTTCACTGCATCCGGGGCAGAGGTTTGATCGCAGTGATCAAACTGCTCATGCTGCAGCGAGGCAGTGGGAACGTGGAGCACTGCTGAATGGCCAACAAGTCTTTCTTGTTTCTTAGTGGGAGGAGGGAACCATATGCTTAGTACCTCATTAAAAGGTTTGCAGCCCCAGTCAAGCCTTGATCTCATTAGAGCATCAAAAGATGCCTTTTTCTCCGTGCCTCAGGCACCTTTTTACCCTTCCCCACGTGCAGGAGAAGAAGAGGCAAGCAAGGAGCTGGCAGTTCATTTCTGCGCAGCGCAAGGACCTGTGACAGGGCCCCACCTTGCTTGATATGGCACTTCTCAGTGTGCACACGCTTTTCCTACAGTACAGCATCCCTGCTGTGCACTCACAGAGCCATGCAAAATCGTTTGGGTACAGCTGCTTTCCATAGCTGAATATTAAGAAGTAACACTAATACCTTATTTTTATGCTTTTTCTCTTTGCAGACATACTTTTTATGGGATTTTACCGGCCCATTGTCTCTGACTCCTTCCAGTCCTGAAAACTTCTGTGGCGGATTTCCAGTTTCCGCGGGTAACCTTCCCCTGCACTGAACTCTTCATCTAGCAAATAAACTTTTCTAATATCTGACCTTCCCAAGATGCAGTTTGTAGCTGTTTCCCCTTTCTGTATCATCTTCCACTTCTAGGAAGAATTTGGTCCTGCCATTTTTATAAGTACCCTTTGGGTGGTCCTAGGTGATCGCCCCCTTGTCCCTTTTTCATGTGATTGAACATCAGCTCCTCAAGCCTCTCTTTCCAAACCCCTCCTTAGCTGGACTCTGTCCTGGGTGAGACTTCACCAGTGCCCTGCAGAGGAGAATAAAAGCATCCCTTGATCAAAAGAGACTCCTGCTCCTTCTAATGCAACTGTGGGCATCTGGCCTTGTTCACAGCAAGTGTGCCCGGCTGGCTTAGCCTGCAGCCCATCGCAAGTCCCTGGGTTCTCCTCAGCAGTACCCAGCCTGTCATTCCCAGGTTGTCCTGCTGAGTGGCCAAACCCTGTGATCCTCCTGGCTAAGCCTTACTGGGTGGATGGTGGCTTGAACCTCTGGTGTCTTCTGGATTGACACTCTCGAGGGTCTGCATCTCACAGTGCTTATGGACTGAAGTGGTGTTGTCCCCTGCACAGGCCACTCTTCCTCATCCAGTGTCATCTACAGTTTGTTGGGAGGAGGGCTTTCTGTGTCACTGTTCAGGCCACAGATGAACATAATGAACAGCATCAGCCCAGTATCACAGAAACAAGACCCTACCCATGTCTGGGCTTTGGGAGGCCACATTTCACCCTGGTACCCACATCAGAGGCTGCAGAACAGCAACACAGTCTCAACATCCTCACCAGGACAGTGCCTGGTTTTACCAAACACAGCCCTCTACTTCCCTGTTCCTCTTCTGCTCCTACTCACCCCTCACCCTCTGCAGTCTTTCTTGTTGTGAGTCAAGCTTGAGTTTCTTGTCCAGCCTTACTGTTTTCTGCTGAGACTGACATGGAGATAGCAGAGCATGACAATGAAGGTGGTCTTCTGGGAGAGAGACTGGTGTCTTGAGAATAAGATTCACCTAGGTGTAGTATTTGCACCTAGACCATAAGGGTTACTGAGCTGCTTTGCCTATTCATATGAAAAACAGAAATTACCTCCCTTTACATGCTTTATGTAAAACTGTTATTGGCTTGTACCCCTGCTTGGTCTTCATATCAGATTTGGACTCTTGAGTCTACAACATGAAGTAGTGCCAAGTTGTAATGCACATAACAGAAACAGGGGACAAAGGTGTGGAGGACCGATTAGCCAACACAGCAGACCTCCTGTTCACTCTGCAGTATGATTATGGGCTGGAGACCACTGACAAATAAGTACCTTAGAGATGCCTGCAGGCTATTTGTGTTCCGCAGTTCATACAGACAGGCCTGAGCTAGCTGTAGAATAGCCATCTTGGCTATTGCAAACATTGCAGTTGTGCGTGGATGCCACTCGACGTGCATTAGCACCAAAGGTATTCCCTTACCTCTTGCATGGGTCTCACAAGCCACACTGCCTCCTTCCCTGCCCCAGCTACTCTGCCAGCAGAGCCTTGAGCAAAGCTGGCTGGTGGATCTATGGCTGCACAGCGCGGAGACGCCTCCTGCTACCAAAGAGGAAGGACATGGTGTCCCCACAATGCAATTCAGCTTCCACTTTCTCCTAGGAGAATGCTCTGTACAGGTGGCCATATGGCAGCAACTTAGGCTGAGTGGGCCATGAACAGTTGGCACCATTGACCTCATCGGACCTGTTGGAGATGTGGATAACCATTCTGCACAGCTCGTTCCCATTCCCTCTTCTTCGCAGTTCCTTTTTTATCCCTTCTTGCAAATGTCCCTGTGGTGAAGTTACGTTTCTTGCTGGTGCCACAGACATTTTTAATGTTGCTTATGTATACTGGCTTTTCATATTATTTACCTAGGAAGCAGAAGGATTAAAGGGACTGCTTTATTTACTGCTACCCAAATGCTCTATATCAGTGACAACAGCTTCATATATTCATACAGCTACTGTTTAACCGCTCGCAGACATGGAGTACCTTTACTCATTAGAACTGGGCTGTATTTTATAAGGTCACTGCTGCTGACAGGACACAATCCTGGCAAACCTTATGGTAACACATTACAGCAATAATTCATCACAAATGTCCTGTTTTTATGACTCCATTTTGCTTTGAACTCAGTGTGTCACAACACTAAAACAGAGAGCATGGCACATGCTTCTCAGGACCTGTGATGTGACATGCATTTCCCATCTTCTGTTTTCACCTCCTGTTGTCCTACGGGGAAACGCACAGCCATCAGTGTCTGAAAGGATGGCCATAGATATTTTTGATGTTGCAAAAGAGCAGAAGAGAACGTATTACCCTTTGTGATCTGCATAATAACTAGATAAGATATCTGAAGGATATTTATTCAACTTGTGAGTTAGATTTCAGGGCTTCAAAAATAAACATCAGTGGAAGTTTAAACAATATACTTTCACAAGTGCTATTTTTGCAGGGATTTTGTTTGCTGAAATACCTTTGTTTTTACAGGAGATGACATTTAACCGTGATGGGAATACATTATATACTTTTAATAGGTAATTCTAAAATTAATTAACTGCTTGGGCATAAGGCATTTATCTAAGGGGCTGTCACGAAGGACTAGAATCTCTTAGGGCAGGGTGTCTGCTTCATCTCAACAACATAAGAGCAGGGTCAGGACAATTCTGTGTACAGTGGGAGCCTGCAGCCCTCAGCAGCCAAGGGCAGAGGTTGCCTCTGCAGAAGCAAGGCCATGCCAGCATGTCCCACAGGTTTGTGGCCGCACGAGATTTGGGGCCTTGGCGACAGCATGCTGTAAGCTCCTCTTCCACTCCAGCGAGAGTCCTCTGGGAGCCCAGGGATATGTAGATACCATAAATTCCACCTGCTCACCCCATCCTGATGCAATGGGGAGGGACTGGTGAAGAGGAGGACCTGCTCCCAGTCCCTGCTGTGGTCCCAGGCATGTGGTCCTGGGGCTGGACAGCATAGGGAAGCCAGGTCAGAAGCACAGTGGGGCACAGAGGTGTAAAGAGGGACAGACCTATTCACAGCCTGACTTCTGCCCCATGAGTCACCTCCACCCCAGGATATGGCCTGTGAACTGCACTCCTCCACTGCAGACATAGTCGTGCATGAACATGGGGCTGGAAGAATGAGCCCCGAGTGGGGTCTGATGCAGCTGCAGCAGCCACAGCTCTCTGGGGCAGGGTGCAGGGGTCTGGCAGCTGGGACAGCGCCCTGCCTTTTGCACTCTCTCCTGTAAACAGTGGAGCTACTGCTGCAAAAGACTATGTAGACAAACATTAATTTTTAAGTAACATTCAAATTCAAGCTCATGGCTAGACTAGCTAGAAGCACCCTTACAACTGTTGGTCTTTGTGCTGTTTGGGTCCTGCATCCCACTTCACAGCTGAAAACAGACCTGTGCTTCATGCACCCCTTTGCTCTCACTTCTGATCACCCCCTATGCTGTTTTTTTCTGCCAGGGCAACTGCCTGGCAGCTTCCCTCCTTCTGCTTGCATGTGTATCCCTGGAGTAATGTCCATCAGCCTCTGAGCATGTGCAGTGCACAGAGGTATCAAGGGATGTCCCATGGCAAAATCAGCATCCAGGTCTTCTCTGTCGGTGCCACATGTCTCTTCCCTTTGTGCAGTCACCTCCCTGTCTCACCCCATGACTTCCCTCTCCCATGACAGCTCTGAAACCATCAGTGAGGCTGGCTGATACTCAGGTGAAAGTGGCAGGACAGATCTTTTCAACCTGGATGGGAGATGGCAGTAGCAGCAAGGACATACGTAGGATGTAACTTCGCCCAGGGGCAGCTTGAAGCTCACCTTTGTGCTTGCCTGGTCCCTCTGGCTGTGGGCAAGAGCCCAGACTGGCACAAGGCAGACTAGGCAGCAGATCCTGTCCTTTGTTCTCTGTCCTCCAAGATGGCTAAATGCCAACTCCTATTTATGTTTCAGCATTTTCCCTTTTAATGTTAACGCCAGTGTTAATTAAAGAAAGACGGTGCCACTCGATTTATCCGAGCCAAGGTGGCCAGTCATTCTGGAGGTAAAAAGCTACAATCATTTTCATTTTACCTGATTTTCATTGACTTACACACCATACTTATTTGTCCCTCTGCCTCTTAAAAATACACTTTAAGGACAGAAGAAAATTTTGTTTACCAAATTACCTTTGAGTCACCCTTTTCTTGGAGAAGCCAAGGATACAGGTACCTTTTTGGACTTCTTTGTCATGGGATGACGCACGAAATAACACACTAAGTAATTTGATCCAGCAATTAAAAGCAAGGCATGAATTACACGAACAACTATCATGGAGAGAAAATCAATTCTCTCATAGCTACACTGGTACTGTAAATGAAGTATCACGGGTGGTTATAAACCAATCGTGATGATCCAAACTGTTTCAGAAAAACATGAGAACTTTGTAAACATGCTGACAAGCACAGATCTGCACCCCATGTGTAGAGGGCCTGAGACCTTGCTTCATGGTTTAATCTGCAGTCACTGCAAGCATCAGCAGGGGATCCTAGATCCTCTGTGTGAGCAGATTGCAGCAGTATTCACCTGTATACATCACTGGTGACTTCCTGTTAGCTATTAAGAGTTTCATAAAATGTGATGCTGCATGGCACCAGTTAATGTTCCCTGTTGCTTCTGAGGCCAGTGGTGAAGAGGAACTTCTCAAGTTAGCTGGCATGAGACCTCATTTCTGAAGTTTTGACCCATGTTCACACCTGACAGGCTTTATGTCAATTCTGACATTCTGTGACAAAAATAAAAAAATTTGAAAAACAAATTATAGGTTTCACCTTGAGTGATTCCAAAATTAAATTTCTTAATGGGTTGTAATAGAGCAGGTTGAATTTTTTGCCTATCCTCAGAACACTGGATGGGAGAGGCCAGTACCAGTCATGGGGGACAGCCTGATGCTATCACAGTCAGTCACATCACTGAATCCATTTCATTACCTCACAGTACAGAGAACACAAGAACTTCCTTGACTGGGAAAATTTACTGGAGGATGGTGAATGAAGAGATAATGAGGCCAAAATCATAATTCATATATATATAGCAGAGTGGAAACAGAGCAACTTTTATGTTCATGGTTTTGTCATAAAATGTGTGAGTCCCACAGGTTTTTTTTTACATCAATCTCCCAGCTATTTACACGTCACCACCATAAAAGTATGTTTCAGAGGTAGAAAGTAATCACTGTCCTAGGAATGTTGTTTCAAGAGTCATGAAATCAGTCCTCACGTGAAGTAGCCCCACCATCCTGGCAGAGCAGGTTGGTTAATGTCTTGGGGAGTGCCTCGCTGGCTGTGTGATGTGGCCCATAGCACACCTCGACTGCACAGAACCCACGCGTGCTTCCCAGTTTTGGCTGAAGGCAGTGAGGGTTTCCTTTACTGCCTGTGTGCCAACCCTGCTGCTGAGCAGCACATGGTACAGCTGCTTGTACTTTGGCTGTCTTAACTGCACACGGCGGAAATTCCCTCTATTCACAGCGTAGTCCGTGCTGGGAATTCTACTCTACTTTACTATTTTATTTGCATTATTTGACTCTTCCTTGCCTAGCATAATTTTCACAACAGAGTTGTCCTTTGCCTGTCAATAGAGAGGGTGATGGCTAACTAGGAAAAGTTACTCTTGTGGACTAAGTGGCTCAGTTGGACGCTCAGAACAGGAGCAGGCTCTGTCAGCGGGCTGCAGTGACTCGGCATCCCCACTACAGAACTGTGACAAGGGCCCCCTTTTTGGTGAAAATGCATGGGAAAGGGTGGAAGAAAATTCTGCAAAATTTTTCTAACTTATTAAAATGAAATCTGGACTTTGGAAAAAAGAAATCTGGGAGGAGAGCTGCCTTAATTTTCATAGGTTTGCAGAACAGGACGTATTTGTCACCCTGAATAAGCTGTGAAAATATTTTTAACACGTTTAATTACAATTGGCATTGGCAAATGTTAGGGGTGACCAGCTCTCTGGAAAGTGGTCGTTAGGACACTGGCACTGTGGTAGCCTTGCGAGGCAAACTGTAAGCCATTTTCCAGCTCTCTTTTATCATTAAGCCATCTTTAAAACCTAAGCTATCATCTACTTTGTTTTAAGTGGCTAAACATTAAGGATTTTACTCAAAACAGCACTTAAAGCAGGAATAACTTGGTTTTTACAGTCAGTCCGACTGGCCTTCCACTTAGTGATGATGAAAATGCCATTACCTTTGCCGTAAGAGGGTTATCACCATCCGATTGCAGTTATAAACCACATAGATACACATGCACACACAGAGGGCTCTGCTTGCCCTGTTCAGGGTGAGAAGTCCTTGTCTTCCAAACTGACAACAATTTTAACTCCCTTCTCTTCATGGAATAATGTGTTTGCGTGAGGCACATGCAGTTGGATTGTCGTCACCTTGGCAAGTCGGCTCTGCGGTTGGGAACAGCGTGCATGCGTACATGTGTCAGGGTGACCCTGACCGTGGGTGAAGCCGTCCTGCAGGGCAAGAATTTTAAACAGTGGCTACACGGCCCTGTGCTGTCCCGTGCAGGATCCAGGCAGATCCCAGGTCTGCGGCTGCAGCATCCCTGTCTGCTGCTGCTGTCTTTGCTGCTAAACAGCTTGAAGACTGTTGCCTGGAGCTGCTCTGACTGGAAGACAGTAACTTCCGTGACAGTGCGAGAAAGGTGTTGGTGACCACAACCGTTTCTTCCACTGGAGACCTAGGAAAATAATTGCTGAACCCATGGACAAACTGTTTCCCATGAGTCAATCCTACCTTTCAGTGGGGCGTAAGGCCACTTGGCAGCTTGCCTGAGGTGAAAGGAGGTTACCAACACCCTAGTCCTGTCTGCCACAAGCCATGGTGAATTTTTGCCCTCCAGCTGGAGTAGCTCCTGGTGCCAGTGGTACCCGCAGCATCAACCTGGACATTGTTTCCATCCTGCTCACTGCCTCTTCCTCTGGTTTGGTGTTTTCCCTACTATCATCCATCATTAGAGACTTTCTTCCCTTTCAGACAGACATTTTCTTGTTTCAGCTTTAACAACATTGTGAAGCTATTAGTATTACTAAACATTGGGCCAGATTCATAATTGTTTAACGTCTATTAATCCACCCTATTTCTAAAAAGGCCACTACTATACTACAACAACATGACCAGATCAGTGTCTTTCTGGCATCTCTACAGCAGTTTTTGTATCGTACTTGTTTTCTACAGAAATCCACTGTGTTATTCAAATAAGACCATGCCTCACAGTTATAAGTTTGCCACTACAAGTAATTAATCTTGCACCATCCTCTGTCCTCATTACATTTTTATTATAAGAATTAATACATTTTGCCATTTGCTATTCTGGTTACAATCATGAAGAAGTCGTGAGAATGAATACATTTTGTACCACTTTGTCCTTGTTATAATTTTAAGATGTCCTCAAGAATGGATTAATTCAATGCCACTTTTCACTCTTTATCCTGAGAAGGAAAATTAAAATAGTTATGAAACTCCAGCAGGCGCTATTCTCTAGCTATTTTGTTATCAGTCTCAAGATTTTATCAAGAAGAAAAATAATAATAAAATGCATAATTCTGTTTGAGAGAAAATGCAGAGGGAATGAGCAAAATGGTGTAGATGACCTTGATGACTGTCTCAAGGTCATAATCCCAAGTCCTGTTCAGATGTTATAAAGATATAAATTTCATTAATTCACTGTTTCCCAAGTGGAGTGAACACAACTGTTTAAAAATGAACTGTAGAAATAGAGTGCTGCCATTCAGGTTCCTCACAAATATTTATAGTTTACCATTTATGAAAACCTGAAATAAAAATTAAACAGAATAAATACAATATATTAAAAGAGCAATAAATCATATTGGTAACTGGTGTATACACACTCTATTATAAATGACCAGGAAGACAAACCCAGCCCAGTTGTCCCAGGATTTGATCATATTCCTGTTAAATCAGATAAAACATCTTACAGATTTTTATGGGTGTTGGATCAAACCTCTGCTTATCATGTGGAAACTGAGTTCAAAGCAACTCAGAGGATTTTCCTGCACCGGATGAGGGACCTCTGCCAGGCACTGATCACTGACACCTCTTCCTGTAGTACCACTTCCTTTCACACTCACAGAAGAGCACTGCCTCCGGTCCTGATGGAGATTTGGTAATTAGTGAATCAATGTATTGGTATGGCTGAAGTTTAGCAGGAGAATGGAGTTTCAAGGCTTCCTAATGGATGATGCAGGAGCTCTCCACACCCTAATGGGTTGGGAGACTTCAGAGAAAACTCACATTTTCATCATTAAAAAGCTGATTGAGCGTGTTACACCTCTGCCTTCCTCTTCTTTATCAGTAGTGTGACCAGTAACACTAGCTCCTCAATTATAGGTGAGAAATAAAATTAAGAAAAATTTTAAATTAGGTAAAGAGACAAATATACGGTAAAATGGGGCTTAAAAATCCTTTTCTAATAGTGTAGATCGGTACTATTATTCATTTCATGTTTATTCCAGGTCCACAACTGTAAAACCAGTAATTTCCTCTCCCATAATATAAGGAGAGAAAGATGAATTTCATTATATTGTACATCAGGAAGTGCTGTGTTGGTGGTGAGCATCTGATGGTCCTCCTCTCTCTGTGGAGCTATTCTTTATATCCCACCCTCAATCTCTTCTTTAAGTTGGGACTGTATTCTCACAACACATAGCTACCTAAAGCACATCTTACCGCATGCTAGAACACCCTACCATCTCTGTCTTTTCTTGACACATGTTGTGTCCTACAAGTGCATGTTAGTTTCTACCTTACCTTCGGGAGAAGAGCGTGAAGAGTAGTTGCCAGGTTGCTCTCAAGATGAAACTGGACAAGAAATCCAAGTTTGGTACTTTGTGCTTTGCAAATGAATTTTGTCCCCTCAAAACTCTGGCTCAGATACAGACGACGACCTCAAGAGCAAGGGGAATTTTTCACTGCTTGCAGACTGCTTCTTTTGATCTGCTGTATTAAATAAGCCTGTGATCGTAACTCTGACTGGATATACATGGTTGGCATCCTTCTAGTAGCCTATTATTGAACTGAAAATGAACTTCTTTTTTTTTATTTCTTTTATTTCTCCAAGCATCCCCTTTGCACCAAGAGACGGACTTTTGATGAACAGACTGGAGGTGCACCTCCTGTGGCCAAGGCTGCTCTTAATCTCTTTTGTGGTTGGCTCAAGGCATTTAGCTGCTCTGATGCTCCACAAACTCTAAATGCACTTGTGAAAATAATGAAAGAAATGTCTCTTTCCATGTAGATAGCATCAAACCTCTTATTTTTTACCTTTCAAACTATTAAAAAGAGTTACAGGTTTTCTAATGAGCAGCATTTACCATTTTAAATTGCTGCAGCCTGAAATTGCACCTGGTTTCCTGCTGCATAATTTGAAAGATTTATACACCCAGATTTTCAGTGCTCTCTGGATAGAAGAGGAGCAGAGGGTGGGGGGACAACGAGAGAAAAATTACCAGGCATTGCCAGGGCCAGCCTTTACCCTGTCTGCCCATCCCATACCTGGTCCATCCCTGCCTTTGCCCGAGGCAGGAATAA
>NW_010240662.1:0-113974 GCF_000690775.1 Eurypyga helias | reverse complement strand
GACGGGTCTCTCGGCTCCTCCTCAGGGTTCCTCAGGGTTCCCTGGTCCGCCTCGACCTACCGCTCAGCCGCCGAATTTACCGCTGCCGGGCTCGTCGTCGACGAGTTCTGCCTCCCAGACCCATAATGTGAGTTACCATAACGCTCGCTCACAGATGAAGGTGCTCTTGGAAACGAGTAAGCATGTGTGGAGTGCAGGGCATCACATCTACGTCAGGGTGATGGTTTGGTGATGTCGCTCAAGTTCATTTTGCAGAGACCAGATTGCATTACATATGATATATATATATATCAGCATATGTCATATCTCATATATGCACTATTTACATGGCAACCACAGGAACTTTCTGTCATCCCAGGCTCCTCTGGGATGCTGAGCACACTGACGTGCAGTGCTCACCATCCCTGAGCCTCTGCCCCGGGGAGAGGAGCTTGCCTCTTCTCCACTTCCAGCCAACGGGCCATGGTCCCCTTTTTGCTTTATAGAACGGTGGGTTCTCTGTGCAGCCAGAGAGGTGAGAGGAGAGCAGTAGTCACCCAAGCAGAAGGGAAACCTGGTTTGGGGCCATTTGTGGTTTTTCCTTCCTCTTGGACTCCTGCAGGGCTGTGCAGGGGTGTTGGGAAGGCTTTCGTAACCTCCGGGCACTGCCCTTACTGCTGCAGGCTGCAGACACTCAGTGCTTCAGGGGCACTTGGCTTCAATCCTCAGGTCTTGGGCACTAGAAATTTATGTCTGATTATCTCTTCAGTTAAAGTGGCGACAGGCAGAGGAATGCATGCTACCTTAGCTGGTTAATAATCTGTAAACTCTCCTGCTGAGACTACCCTAAAATAGACTAGCTGTGACAGCCTGCTTGCAGGTACGGTATCTGCACATAGGGGTGTTATATTAGACTGTGAGCCCTGGTTTCCTCAGACTATTGCGTGAAAAACTGCATCACTCAGGTTTTTTCTCTAGATTCTGGTTCTTGGCAAGTGCTACTTGAGTATGAACTACTGCATTGTTTATATAACAACACGGTGCAGCCAATCACCAACAACATGCTGATATTTATATATGTACATAAGGAGGGTGAGCACCAAGAGTGGGAGGTCTTTTAATTTGGATCTTTAACAAGTAAGTTACAAATTTCCTATTTCACCACTTTTTATGTGAGATTAAAAGTTGAACTTCCCAGCCAGCCAGGAACCTTAAACTGGTGAGAACAAGCTAGCCCGTAACAGTCAGTTTCATTTTCACAAATGTCCTGCTATGTAGATGAATAAACAAACTTACGCATTACTTCTTCCCGTGTATTGCGTCCATCCTCTAGCCTTTTCCATCAAAAACACCACAAGCTGAAGCAATCTGATGGAGTTGCGTCAGCTGATTGATTAATTGCTATTTGTATTTCATAGGCTACAATAATTATTTTGATGTGCATTAAAAATGCCGTGATCCAATAGGAGAGGATGTGAAGTTGTCCAGATTCAACATACTCCCACTCCCCCAAAATAGGAAAGCTGTAAATCCTTAAAAAATATTGCTATTGTTATTGCTATTGCTCTTAGAAGCAATAAACAGAATAAATAACTGTCACTGCTAGTCTTATAGTCTCACCCTAGGAAAGGTCTTCAGACTTGGGGGTTTAATGTCAAAATCATAGAAATACAGAAATGTTGGTTAGAGGGCACCTCAGTAAGTTATCTAGTCCAAGCTGTCACTTGAAGCGTGATTATTTCCAGTTCTAAATCTACTAATGCAAGAAAGAATAACAATCACTTTAAGGATGTTAAGCTCAAGCCACTTATAAACCAGAAAAAGTGCATTTTGTCCATTTCAAAGATATTGCCAACTAGGAAGCAAAGTAGACTGGCCTCAGTGCTGGGGCCTTCTGCTGCCTTCTCCTCCAGAACCCTCATTTTTGAGCCACTGCATTTCTGGTTGTTGACACCCATCTTAACATTGAGATGTTCCTTTCTCCAGGCCACTGCTGGCAGATTCCAAGTCAACAGATCTGCAGAGCTTATTAGTGAGGCCACCCCTGCTGCTGTCTCATCTGGAGTTGGGGCACTGCTGAGAGGTGTCTCATGAGCTGGGAACAGGAGGGTTAGATGAAAGTCTACAGAAATTTGCTTTGAATGATAGTCATCTTATGAACTCACTGTGTAGAACTTTGAAAGGAAACTTACAGGCTTTGGAGTTTTCCATGGAGAAAAGAAACCTGAAATAAACAAAAAATAACGTTAGCAGATTTTTCTGATGCATAAAGAGTGAAGGCTCAGTGGTGTCTAGGCTCCCGTTCTCATTCAGGTCTGCAGATAATATTGATATATATGAAAATTCTCTACACACAAGGGGTGAAAACACAAAACACAAGGGATAATTTCTAAGAAAAAATATATGCATATATATATCTGCATATGTATGGAGATATATATATGCAAGTGGAGCTATTGAGATCATTGCCATACTTCACAAACAGCATGGGATTGGGTTGAAATTAAAAGAACTAAACATAGGGACTTCCAATTGTCTTGGTGGACATTGGATAAGACACCAAATGACCTGGTATTGATGTGTCAAATGCAGTCGCACCTTTAAGAAGAAGCAATTCAGAACATCCGATCAACAAAACCTAATAATACAAGAGATTTTTTTAGAAGAAAAGCCTGGAGAAATATAACTGTTGCATCAGTCTAGAAAGGGTAGCCAAATATTGGGAGTGTTGCTTGTTTTGGTAGTATCCTGTTTTTTGTTATATTTAGCAAATGATCAGACATGACTACGTTTTCTACAGAATGTTATCTCCTTTTCTTTGGTTATTCACTGACAGATGACTTTCACAATGTCAATTATTATAGCTTACAAATGTTTAAAACTCCAGATATGTCCTTTTTGTAGAAGGAGATAATTTGAAACACTCATTATAAACACTGTTCTTATCTTAGGCAGCACAATGTTAACAAACTTACAATATATGAAATGAAAAGAATAATTTCAAAGGGCATTGGGTCAATTTTTTAAAAAACACCAGCTTTCAGCATAGCTTTCATTAAAAAATCATCCTCATCATTTTAAGAGTAAGTAAAAAAAAAGTCTGTGAACCATACTCAGTAAGATTAAAACCTCATAACAAAGAGTTCATTTGTTTTGTTAGAAACAGAAATAGGGCTTAAACTGAGACATCTAATAGGAAGTCTGGTCTTTCATTCAAAAAATGGATTAAGCTGTAAGAGTAGTACTGACTTCATTATATCTTTTCCTAAGATGAGTCTAGGAAAAAAATCACGAGAACAGGTAAAAAGTATCTTTCAACAGAAAAATCACATCAGGATTTGTATTTGTACATTATTTTAAGGTTCCCAGAATTCTGTGATAATGAGGTAATTTTTTCCTGCTGTGCTAACTAATTCATTTAGACTGAAAAAATCTTGGAGCAAAAAAGCACTTAAGCCTTTTGCAGAGAAGCACTGGATGTTTTGTAACACTGATACAGAAGCTGATAGTGCTTTTAAACAAAAAGTATATTGGGAAAAGTAATCCTGGAAAGGTTTATGTGATTCTGGAGTGTCTGGATAAAAACTGCTTTATTAACAAGTACACAGATTTCTTTATACCTGCAAATTCAAGCTGAGATAACAGGCATTCTGGATTGTACATCACCTTCAGAATAAAGATTCTGTAGTGGTAACGTAACTTCTTGGATGGCAGATGGCTACCTTTTTTTTACCTGCTATTGTTCTGTACAGCTAGTAAGAGTAAAACTTCAAAAACATTTTTTTGCCTCAAAGCTGAAGACATGAAACTTGTGAGGAGGTTTGCTGAAAGGTGTCTGAAATCAACTTACTACACTGATTGGGTGTTTGGAAAATACTAGTAGAGGTAACACTCCCTCCACATTGGTACTGCTGCAGCTCTTACAACTTACTGTCAGCAAAAATTACTCCAAGTCAAACTGAAGTGTCATTTTTTTCTTATTTATTTACTATCTTCACCTAAAAATAGGTTTTGCTGAAGTTATCAGGAAATCTTATTATTAATTAAAAATGTAATATTTATTTATAAATCAAATAAATAATGACATATACATCAAGTGAAGATTTATAAAAAACAACCCACCTCAATTAAAAAGAAAAAATATTCACCTGAACAAGGAGAACATGGGCTTGTATTTAGCTTGGAGGATATGGGCACAGACTGCAACATACAAATGACAACATCTACACTCAAAACAAATAAAAGGCATTATTTACTCACACAGAATGAATTTATGTTGAGAAAACTAACTCATATGTGATGCCACAGAAGTAAAAGATCCAAAGCAACATTTAAAAAAGTATTGGGTATCCATATGTGTACAAAAGCACGTTAGAAGCTCAAAATCTTTAAAAGTAAAAAACTTGGTAGTGATATTAAAATCATTCTTCAGAATTAAATTCAGATATTAGACTAAGTTCTTGTGTAAGATGAGATGGTCTCTCACCTGTGTCAAAGATTAGGTGCTAGACTAAATAGATGAAGGTCTAGTTCCACAAAGCAAATCCTATCTTTTATCTTCCATGTATTTCATGGCAATTTTCAGTTTCCCTCATATAACATCTGTAATCTCAGCCAAACTAAACATCCTTTTTCCCAATATAAACAAAACTGACCTTTACAACATGTATGGCATTATTAATTATTCAACTGGAGACTGATTACGGTTAATTGTTGTGCATCAGACACGTCCAGAATTTTCACTGGCACTTAAATACATGCAACCATTGCTGCAGATCCAAGAATTCAAGGCTATAATGCATATGTACGTACATGCATATGTACTTCCACATTGTAACTGTAACAGAAACCTCACATGGAAAAACATAAACGCAAATACACTTTCCTGTTTAGTCTGCATACTCCCTTTTAACATTCACCTTTAAATAGTGTTCTGTGTAAATACAGGACCTCTGTCTGCAGAAAATTCGGGTGCAGAAGTTCATCAGAAGAATATATCTTAATAACGTGTATTTAGTGCATACTCAACAGTGTTGGCCTTCTGCAGCCACACCTACGGCTGGCAGTGAGCATCGGTGGACTTTCACTTTGCTTGACCTCACTCCACAACACCGCATCTTCCTTTGGCTTTACGGCGCTGGTTCATTACACACAGGGGGTCTTCCCCACCAGAGACAGTGGGACCCCACCTGAATGGCAGCCGCCGGCAGACTTGTCCAATCCAGTCCTGGTTTACAGGCAAGACTGAAATTTGTTCTCCAAAGAACTTTTAACTCCTGTTGAGTATTACTACAGTACTGATACTGCTCGGCCTTCTAACCAACTCACATCTCACTAGGCACACGTACTGAATAATCTCTTACAACCTCCTTATCCCACTTCCAGATTTCCACTTTTCCCTCCCTAAACTCCTAACCCCCTACTGTCCAACTTGTGATGTCTTCTGTAAAAACCTGAGTAGCTGGGAATGCTATATCCATATAAACACCCCTTGTTCCCATATTCACATACACTTTTAAAATTTGAAACAATAAAAGCCAACTTGGATCCATGCAAAAATATTTCATGCAGCCTGTTCTTCCCATGAGTAGCTTTCTGCTCAGCCATATGCCTTGACAGCCAACCCTTCTCATAACAGCTTCACCATAAATGTTGTTGCTCACTTTTTAAAGGCTCCCATATCTTTCTTTTCGTTTTAAATAAGTCTCGGTAAACACTCGTTGTAAAGGCAGCAGTACAGGTCTGAATTAGTTTCGGAAAGGCAAGCAAGGTTACTGGCTTGTGTCCAAGGGCCGCCACCACCACTCTGCCAGGTGCTAGCAGGAAGACACTATGGTCACCACCTAGTGCAATGCAGTATAACATAACGTGTAAGCATGTGAGGATAAAACACATCATCTCATATACTTCCCCAAAGTTAGATTTGAGAATATAATGATTTCTTTTTCAATATTGGCCATTTAAACCCTAGTAAGTTACAGCAGCTTGTGGCCAACACCTTTACTGAAATTTTGTTTCACTTTAAATAAGCAAGCTGAGGTAAAGTTACAACCATACGCTTTTTAAAAATCAGAACTACATTTTTCTCATAAAGCAGTGTTAATTTTCTTTTTTTTTTTGACATTGCATTTTAAATTTTATTAACACCTCCCAAAATGAGCTTCCTTGGAAATCAGAGCTGTGGTGGCTCCTATGTTGTAAAGTTACTAAAATACACCACTAACAGAAAAAAAATTTGGATTCAAATGTATTGGGGTGGGGTGGGGAATTGTTTTTTCTTTTCTTAGATTAAGGCAAATTCCAACTTCAGTCTACTGTACTTTTCCTTTTTGATGAAGATATCCTGTAACAAGACAAATCACATCACACTCATATCTGTTTCTTCTTATATACAAATCTAAGTATGCTTTTGTCATAAAATATGCTCACAGATTTCACGTTTTACCCTTCAGCCAGTATTTAATGATGGAAAGTTTAGTTTTCTAAAAGCAGCTTATCAGACAGGATTTAGAACTTTTGAAGATAGTATGCTGATTTGTTTCTTTTTTTTTTCTTTTTCTCCCTATAAAAATCCTGAATTTGGCATATTCCATAATGTCAGTAGTATGAAACCATCCTGTGGTTATTAGTCTGCATGCTTTTGCTTCATTTTATTCTCCATTATTCTTTTCTACTGGACAAACCAATCTCTCATGATTTTGTATTGATTCCTGGAAAAGTTCTTAAGGCACTGTAAAATCCCAAGTAACTAACATAGGTATTGCTAAACCACAAGACCTTTAATGATGTTCACCTCTGTGGCAGACGTGTGTGTTTAATTAAGCTGAAGCCTGGGAGCAGTTTGATTTCTGCAGTGACAGCATGTGGTAGTGCTGCAGGGAGGAACTCATCAGCATCAAAGATAAAGCCTTTTAATCCAAAGCAATGTTCAGGGCATGTCAACTTCCCTCCACATCACTTGTTGCACTGATGGTACAGCAAGTGTTTTGCTCATTAGCTTTTGCTGGGCTTCCTGTTTTTTTTGTGGTATAATAGCCTTGCTGCATATGCCTTGCTGAGCAAAGCTGTCCCGAGCACTGCACAGACCTTTCTCACGGAGATGCCTGAGAGTCAATGAACAGATGGCTGATGAGCACTCCCAGAGTATTAACTGACTCCACAGGCATCTTATCAATGTCCATGTGACAATCCTTCACTTCAGTAGAAGTTTTCCTTTCTAGAAAACTTACTCTATAAATTTACTGTAACAGTAGATTGTTTTGTTTCCCTGTACTTTTTCTTTTTCTTACTGGAATCCCTGAGATGTCTGTCAGTTGCCTATGCTGGGGCCTCAGTTCCAGAGGTGTCAAATACCCATTAACTTCAAATAGATGTGACAGTAGAGTACTTCTCTGAGGGTTCAGACTCACAGTGTACACCCTTATCAGGATGCAGGGAACTGTTTCTTACCATTCACATTACACCTGGCTTCTTCTTCTGTCTGTTTACCTCTTGCTGAGCTATGCTGTGTGGTTGTATTAGGTGCATGGAATTCAAGCTACAATTGGCCTCACTCATTAAGATGCAAAATTGCCTCCAGCTGGAATTCCAAAAATATTGGTGGGAGAGATAATTTTTTTTTCATACATAGAACAAATATAAAGTATTAATTCAATTATTCTTCAAATATTTCCCCCTTTTCAGGAAAACAAACCCAATCAATGAGAACAAGTAAATTCAATTAATTTATATACTGTAGTAAACAAAATCTAAAAGGAAACAATGCATTAAAATCTATGGAAGTAATAGTTATGAAAAAAGTAGGTGATGAAAAGTTTGAATTGGTCATGTCATATTTAAACTATCAGATGATATGTAGGGAATAACAATGACTAGTTTCATTTCCAATAACATCAATCACTGCCATATACTATTTTTTCAAAGATCCATCACTTTCCAACAGCTTTAAGTGTTAAGCTCTTACTCTAGCAATAGCAAGAAGGTGATTTACCTTGAAATAAAGAGTAGGTGTAAGAGGACTGGGAGCTCTAGCTTTTCAAGCATAATTAGCTAATCCTGTTGTCAGCTGTCTTTCAGAGTGATGGTGCAATGGTGTGGAGGATCCATTTGGTCTGTGGTTGGGATGGTACCTGATACAATGGTTCGAAAGTCAACACATCCCTCATGAGCGTGAGATGCATGACCCGTCATGTCTGATCAGGCCCACAACCCTAGGTATGGTGAGACCCAGTGCCTTTTCCCTTGCAGTAAGCCACATACTGGCAGCACGGCAAGGACGTGCATTGCGCTGCACTAAGGCAGCGGCTGATTACAGTCATCAGCTGTTGTATCAAACGCATGTTCAGATAAATAAAAGTGTGAAATAGATCTGTCATCTTTAAGGCTATTTGCATATGCCCAGATGTTATTAAACAGTTTTGCCTGAAAGAGACTCACAATGGTACAAGCTCAGCAGTTGCTTGTGGTGGCATTTGGCTTTATGCTCCACTACTCCATTGCTCCTGACCTCAACTGAAGAGTGACTGCTACAGAAGTAGTGCTCCAGTCCAAACCAATAATCTTTTTCACACTCTTTGACCTATTACACCTGCAAAAAGTGTCTCCAAAGAACGACTGCCTTCCTGCCCACAGATAATCACTCTACCAAGGTCCGCGGCAAAGAGCAGGCACAGTTTACAGGAAGGTCAGCTGGATCTTTAGACTCCATTGGTGTAGCACGTTCTGTGGCTCATCACTTCTCCAGATGACTCGGGGGCATCCTAAGTCCAAGTCTATATTTCTTCCCTTCAAACTTTCAGATTTCTTGATGAGTAGCATAAAGTGCATGATGGAAAGGTTTATTAGAAATGATGTGGAGGCAGAGGAGTGCCTTGGAAAATTAATCCTGATCTCATCTCACTGAAGTCTATAGAACTGATACTGAAACTTAATTGACTGTGAGATCAGGTACTAAATCAATATTTTATACATAGGAACACTTTTTGTGCAGTTGATGAAGTTTCACTGACCTAGCCTTCTTAAGCAACAATTTTTCAGTAATATTCACATCTTCACAAATAATTAGAAAAAGAATAGCTATTCAAAGTCATGAATGATAGAAGTACTTGCTGTTCAAGCTGGGACACTCACTGGTCACCTGCATCTATAGGAATTTCCTCTCAAATACACCAGAGAATCATAAGCTACCATTAAGTTTTCACTTTCATGAATAGCAAAGAGGCTTTGTTAGCAAGAATACAGCTGCCAGAAAAGGTCAGAAGCTGGCATAGTAATGAGATCATTTACATTCTAATGGACATACAGATATTTATTTTGCTTGGCTGCTACAGCTCTGTGAATTTCTTATCAGACAGAGTTTTAAAATAACTTATGAAACTAGGAAAAAAACCAAAACCAACAAACCTTCTCCTTCTGATTAATCTGGATGTGAAACAGAGAATTTCTGGATCACAGCTAAAATAGTGCAGAGGGAAGTACCATTATCAATGACAGCTTCTGGATACTTAAATGTAGTAGGGTTGGGAAAAATAATAAAAATCTACAACAATTTCTGGAAATGAGAAATAAATTTTTGGAACATGCAGCTTTTTATGTGGTCAGCAAGAACAGATTATTTTCCACGGACAAAGTTTGATACTAAACACTTATGGAATGTCTCTTTAGGTGACACTTTTATATGAACTTTATTCTCTTTTCTGGCACCTATTACCAGACCAGTGTTAAACTGTTACAGATTTATCTCCTTGTTGATAGCAAATGGGATTATCTGCAGGACAGCCATGTCTCGGAATAAGGAAATGCTGCTAGAGTATAGTTTGGAACAGATTTTCCTGAGACAACTTGACCTAGAGTAGAAAAAGATGTCTTATGACATGGAGGAAGACTCTTGTATTTTCTTACAGAAATTCTTACTTGAAGTTCAAATTATTAGGTCCATATCCTGGTTTATGATTTGCAGCTGCAGGTAGTACTGGATGAACAGTAATTTTCCTAAGTGAGGTCTATAATATATGTATTTTATGTAAATACTAGTCCAATTAGCAAAAATCTGCATGCCCAGATACTAACACATGATGAGTGGAGAAAGAGAGCCACAAAGTTTTCTCACAGGTTGTAAATTCTACCAACACCTTGCAAAGGTCAAGGTTATTTTTCTATACATACAAGAAGGAGAAGGTGGCAGAAGGAAATGTTGTCCAATGATTGCTGCTAAAATCAGTCACTAGTTCATGTGTCCTGGCTAGGTATTACACTCTCTACTGTATGGCTCCGACACTGCAAGAGCTGGTAATGCAAGTAATGCATTGTCTTGGGCAAACGTAATATTGCACGACTCTCCCCGAGCAGAGAAGACACAGTAAGGTGAAAAACCTGGTATATGTCACACACACTGAGTCAGCAATATAATTTAGAATATAAATTGAGTCTTCAGAGTCCTGACAGCTCGTGACTGTTGCTCCCAGAAGGGCCTGCGAGTGTTTCCATACCCATAAAGACTTTATATAGTTCTTGTGTGGCTAAGAACATGTCTGCCAACTCAGCCTGACTTTACTGAAGGCTAATTTAAGCTTCAAAAATAACATTTTAGGAATACTCCATCGTATTTTCAGAGCTTTATGACAGTCAGAAGCTCTGTCTAACTATGCTGGTATCTCTGCTCTTTCATGTGTTTAGAATCTGCTCCCGTTTAAGCTTTTACACTTTCTAAGCACATTAGAGAAATCTCAGTTTACATTATGGCATGTCACTTTGATGAATATCAAGGCATGTTCCTAATATCTTCTGGTAAAATGCAGATGGAGCACAAGTTGTATACAGTGTCCTAAAATCCTTTTCATGAAAATATATTCACAAAGTTTTTCAGCAAGTGTGGGGGAAAAATATTCAATAATAAATCCATTCCTTTGCTTATATTATATGTAAGCTTCATATTAAGACACAGACAGAAAGGAGTCACCAGATATTTAGTGTTGACCTCTTTGCTGCCAGTTCCTCCTCTTCTACATTCCTTCATTATATCCATGTTTTCTCTCAACTGCCCCCTTCTTCGATGCCCGCTCCCCAGCTCTCACAGACAGCTCATTCCCAAGATTTCCCTCTCTGTGCCCTGATCCTGAGTTCGAAACCAGCTAACCCTATTCCTGAAAGAGTGATCAGAAAAATCCCTACTAAAAGAATAAAAATAGATAAATGTAGAGAAAAGCCCTGGGTGTCTGTGACTATTTCTGAAAGGGAGACCTTGCAATGCAATGTTCCACTCTAGTGGGAGACAGAAACCCATCACATCGGAAGTGGTGGTGAACCATGCAGCTGAGGCAGAACATCCAAGAACTGAGTCCAGAAAGATTTCAGCTAACCAGATGATGGCAGAGAGGTTCTCCTCCTCCTCTTCTCTGCCTTAGTGAGGCCAAATTTGGAGTACTGTGTCCAGTTCTGGGCTCCCCAGTTCAAGAAAGGTAGGGAACTATGGGAGAGAGTCCAGCAGAGGGCTATGAAGATGAATAGGGAAATGGAGCCCCTCTCTTATGAGGACAGGCTGAGTGAGCTGGGTCTGTTTAGCCTGTAGAAGATAAGACTGAGAGGGGATCTTATAAATGCTTATAAATACTCTGTCTGCTCATAAATACTCACTACAGTGTCAAGAGGATGGGGTCAGACTCTTGTCAGTGGTGCCCAGCAACAAGACAAGGGGGAATGGGCACAAACTGGAACACAGAAAATTCCATCTCAACATGAGGAAAAACTTCCTTACTCTGAGGGTGCCAGAACACTGGAACAGGCTGCCCAGAGAGGTTGTGGAGTCTCCTTCTCCGGAGATATTCAAGACCTGCCTGGATGCGCTCTTGTGCAATCTGCTCTAGGTGAACCTGCTTTGGCAGGGGGTTGGACTGGATGATCTCTGAAGGTCCCTTCCAACCTCTAGCATTCTGTGATTCTCTGATAGGGCAACTTCACAGTGACCTGAAAAGTTGACTGGACTCTGTTGTTTGTACTGAATAATTTTCCAGATACTGGCTCAGTTGCATTACCATGTAAGTGTCTTTTGGATTGGAATATGTATCCTCATGGCATTGTCAGCTGTGACAAAGGACCTATAGGTGGGAGGTGAGGTGGAATGCCCAAGAGCATCTCAGTTAGTATGGGATGCCTACATTTATGCAGTTTACTGAATCCCCCATAAATTGTAAAGTACACAGACACCTGCACCAAATTTAGACACTAATATGCAGACAACTGAATTTTCTTATCATAAGCTGTGAATTAGGAACTTAACGCAGATGCACAACCATAGGTATCAAGGGTGCCATACCTTATGTTACTCAGAAATCTGTACCTGTTTGGCAGATATGACATAGATCTATGAGAGACTTCAGAGCCTCAGTTATCATCTTGGGCAGTCTTGAGTCTCTCACTGGCTCTGCCATTTCTTGATACCCCAGTGCACCTGGATGCCTGTTAGTGAGCTCAGAGCTGAGCTCAGAGTCACACCCTTCCTGATTTCTCTGAGGTTTGGGAGCACTGGACGAAAGTTCATCATAAAGCAACAGATAATATAAATTACAGAGACTGAGAAAGCCTGCTGGTTTCACCTGATTGCCTTTCTGTCATTATTAAATTACACTGTAGTAACCTCAGGATTTTGTGTTTAATATGCATTAACCTGTCAGCATAATTCTGAATTATATTGATTTACCTTTGAAATCTCTTTAGTGACAATGGGAAGTGTCAGGAGCTCAGGTCTGACTATAATTGGCTCACTTTCATACCACATGGTGGAATGATAAACACTCGATGGCGATGTAATGAAAAAGTCATTATGCCACTCGGCCACAATGGTGGAAGCTGGAATAAACAATAGCATGTTCATTTGATTCTTAGGATACAGACATTATTCAAAGTAATAATTTCTTTCCAATTTCCTGCTCCTCCCCACCAGCTTGACAGAGCAGTTTATTCCTGGCTATAGGGATTCAGGTAGAACAGAAAGGCGGATAAACAGTGTCAGACTGTGAAAGAAAAGACTAACAGTAGAATGGAAACTTATCACAAGATCCAAGTTTTACATGGTCGAGTCTTAGCTGTGAATTTGCATTGTTTAGTGTAGGACAGGGCAATATTTGACAAGGGATGTTAGTGCAAGACCGATGTCCAAGGAGTAATAAAACTGTGAAGAGTACAGTGAATTTCTAAAGTCTCAGTTCCATGGTTGAACCTCTAGGTAATTCACTTTGCTTTGAGCTGCCAAAGTTTTGATACTGTCCACACTGACATGTACTAGCAGCGATAAATCTCTTTGCTTTCATGTTTACGCAGATTCACAGAGTGGTAGGGGTTGGAAGGGACCGCCGGAGATCACCTAGTCCAACGCCCCTGCCAGAGCAGGATCACCTGTGTTCACCCAGTCAGGAGTTAATTCACAGTATTTGATTTACTTATCAAGAACAAAACTGAATTAGTAAAAGCTTCCCAGCAAACTAAATTATAATGGTGAAATGACATGAAATTCAGAAGATTTAGCATAAGACCATAGAAGCCTGAAAGAAAAAAATGAGAGAGAAATAATGATTGATGGGCATGATACTATTGCAGTACAGAACACTAAAGAGTAAAAAGCATGACAAATTGATCAAGATGACCTGGTTTGCAAAAAAACATTGAGAAATGTCACATTTTTCTGAATTTCTGAACGTTCAGAGATGAACACTTAACATAAATAAGGGCTGTGTCCTTAAATCTAATCAGACATGAACAGTATTGATGTGAATTTGATGATGTTTAGATTATGTGCTGGTCACATGTAGTCCTGAGTAGTTAGTCCTTCAAAAAGTTAATGAACAGAACACTAAAAAATGATGCTGATAAAGGATCCTGACAAGATAGTTGGAAAGTGATAAGTATTAAATGAAGGTATTACAAGGAAAACCAAGAAGAATTGTGAATAGGTATTTTTTTCCTGTGACAGTGCTCTGTCTCTCGTAGGAACATAAATTGATTTCAGAGTGTTGAGATTTAGACAACATGTCTAACATAATGGAAATAACTCCTCAATACTGAGAAAATTGGAACAGTACATAAACATGACAAGTTAAACATAGAAGATTATGGTGCTGACAACCGTGAAACCTCACAGCTGTGAGGACCTTGTGGACCTCACTTGTGGACCTCACAGCTGGTCTAAGCTTAAAAATTAGCATTTTCAGAAAGATTTTCTAGGGTACTTAACATGTATGTCCCTCCGTTCTTTAAACTGGAACTTACTGAATAAGAAGAGAAACTTGGATGTAGCCTTTGGATCTGTAAAACACGTTTTTCTTTTTCAGTATACCCATATACCTCAGTATGCCCCTATCATCACGGAACAAAAACTATGAATTTATGCTTGAAGACCATAGCTGGCTAGGGGAATCTGGATGAACAGTACAATTAATCAGTGATGGTCATCAAATTGGATGTGATATATACATTTTCTTTCTGTATGCTTTTTACCCAGTCAGTTTACAGTTTTGCTGGTCTATAAACCCCATCAGCTAGGATAAGAAATAGTTTGTAGGGGAATATGCTCCTGGCTTAGTCACATAGTTCAACAAGAAAAAGTCCAATTTAAGGGAAGAGGAAGGAAAAGGTTGGTTTAAATTAGAGCTTGTCAGTGCTCTCTTGACAAAGAGAGTTTTCACTGGTGAATGGTGACTAAAGCCATTTTTATGAAAAGCAGCTGCATTTCCAGAATGTATTGAACATTTAATTGGTTAAAAAAAAAAAAATCAGCTCTCAGATGAAATTTCTAGTTACGTTCTAGACAAAATACCTAGCAGGACCATCAAATATTTAGCAAGCACTAAGTATTAGATGCTCCTGATAACATGGAGCCTGAAGTAATTAATCCTATTATAAGCAGGCTTTTGTTACTCATCCCATAAGTAAGTGTTTGACCTACCAGTCAATTGACAATTCCAGAGTAAGTTGCTCTATTTCTCAGTAGGTGTTCTCTTTGGTGAATTTTTTTAAAAGGCCTGGGACTCATTCTTGATATCTTAACGAATATATAATGGAAAGCAAACAAAAATATCTTAAGATCTTCCATTGAACTTTTTTTCCACGAAGAATGTTCTTACAGTAGTGTGTTCTGCTATACAAAGAAAGACCTTAAACAGGAGTCACGATGGACATCTATAATTGTCCTAGTCTGGCAAAGATTATTTACCGCTAATGAGAACCGAAAAAAACTCAGTGTGCAAGTAGCTATCACATATTAGTGAATGAAAGTGGATAACTGTGCACAAACATCTGTGCACAATATTTCTTCACGGACAGGGTGGTGAAGCACTGGAACAGGTTGCCCAGAGAAGCTGTGGATGCCCCATCCCTGGATGTCTTCAAGGCCAGGCTGGATGAAGCTTTGAGCAACCTGGTCTAGTGCAAGGCGTCCCTGCCCATGGCAGGGGGGATGGAACCAGATGATATTTAAGGTTTAAGGTTCTTTCCAACCCAAACCATTCTCTGATGCTATGATTCTACGAAACACAAATAATGAATTTTTATTCATCTCTTTCCTAATATGAAAGAATTAGAAATGCAACTGAATTGCAACTTCTACACCAGCACTCTGCAATAGATGCTTTTTGATTTAACGACAAAAATACGTATCTTGTTACACTGTAGGTCTTTGTCTCTCAGACAATATAGGGGAGAAAAAAAAAAGAACTTGTGAAGACTTCAGAATTCATACTCACTCTCTACAGACTAGGTGTGATCCTCCACCTGCCAAATTTCAAATTAATTTCATTAATTATTCTTTCTTAAATTTGGTTTAATTTGCAATGTTATTTACAACACAGAAAATAAATGTTTTCTTTCTTTTTATATTGCATCCTAAATGACTATTACCCATCCCTGGATGTCTTCAAGGCCAGGCTGGATGAAGCTTTGAGCAACCTGGTCTAGTGGAAGGTGTCCCTGCCCATGGCAGGGGGGATGGAACCAGATGATATTTAAGGTTTAAGGTTCTTTCCAACCCAAACCATTCTCTGATGCTATGATTCTACGAAACACAAATAATGAATTTTTATTCATCTCTTTCCTAATATGAAAGAATTAGAAATGCAACTGAATTGCAACTTCTACACCAGCACTCTGCAATAGATGCTTTTTGATTTAACGACAAAAATACCTATCTTGTTACACTGTAGGTCTTTGTCTCTCAGACAATATAGGGGAGAAAAAAAAAGAACTTGTGAAGACTTCAGAATTCATACTCACTCTCTACAGACTAGGTGTGATCCTCCACCTGCCAAATTTCAAATTAATTTCATTAATTATTCTTTCTTAAATTTGGTTTAATTTGCAATGTTATTTACAACACAGAAAATAAATGTTTTCTTTCTTTTTATATTGCATCCTAAATGACTATTATTTATTTTTTATTTCTATTATTCTTTGAGACCTTTGAGATCTTTGTCTATTTCCAAGTAGAACCTTTGTAGTTTCAAACAGCAAAAGGGAAAGTGGTAGCAGAATATTTCCATTTGGAGCTCTTTTCCTGACTTCGTAATTACAATGATGCATATTATCTTTGTGTTTTATCACCCCAAACTGTAAAACTGTTGTAATACGACTATCTTCATAAAAAAATCTCTGAAATCCCTAGAATTTCTGTGAAATTTGTTTCTTCATTACTAAATCATTTTTAAATAGCCACAGAAATTGTGTTGAAGTTACAGCTCAGGAGGGTAAGCCCCAGTAGTCCTTAGTTCCAGCGTTCAAGCCTTTGATCTGCAATGTGCAGAATATGCCAACCTGGGATGTTGGTGAAGAAATTACTTTTTATTTTGTGTCAGTGTAGTTGTTTTTGATTTGCTGTTTCCTTACCACCTGAGATGGAATCCCAGGTTGGGCAAAGATTTAAGCTGGATCTGCCTAGACTCCTTCCAACAGAAAGCTCCAACGGCTTTGATATATGTATAACCAAACCAAACCCCGAAACACCAGGCTTTATTATAATACAACTAAAATACCTAACTTTTCAAATAAAATAAAATAAAATGTAAAAGGTTTAACTGGAGAATATAAAAGGAAAAGAGGTTTCTGTACAGCTTTCCCTGCTCACTATGTCCCTACATTACAGGTCCTTGTTTCCAGTGAAAGCAATGGCTTCTTGAGTTACAACAAGCTCTGTACTCCCTGCCAGTCCCCAGAATATTTTCATCCCATTGCTTCTGAGGCCTATGGGTCTGTTCCTTGCTCCTCTCAGCACATTCCTGGATCAGGCTGCAGATGTGCAGCCGTTTGCCCTGAGTTCTCTTCCACTTGGTCCGATCCCACAACCATTGGAAAAGTCTCCCCATGAGGAGGAGCTCAGGGAGGAGCAATCTGTCGTCACTGCAGGAGGACTTGCCTGACCCAGGTACTTCTCAGAGGAAGGAAGGTAGCATCCATACTTGGAAGGAACCAAATAGATGCTCCCCGTCAGACTGCTGTTATCTACTTGACACAGAAGATGGTGGTTGTAGATATTTTAAGTAAATAGTTTCTCAGGTTATAGGAGCTGGGCATTAAGGAAACTTCTTTCCATCTACCTTGCACATGGACAATTCCATCAGCCATTACTTTTGCATATTGTATGGAAAACCCTAGAAAAATCCCAAATTTCAGGTTACTGCTAACAATAATAGAAGACTTAGTTAAAGTTAAGACTCTTGCAAGAGTCCTGCAAGATCTTTGCATGGTATATGGAACTGTCATGTACTACCTTTGAAGTAAATATGGAAATGGAGGAAAAAAGATGGAAAAACAAATATGAACTTAAGCAGGGGAAAATAATCTGGAACAGGATCTCAATGATTTTTTTTTAACATTCATAATAAATGCAATAAAATAGTTTAGTAATGGCATCTTACTGAGAAAAATATATAAACAATAACTTTTTTTTAAAGAAATTGTGCTGAATTTCCCTTTTTCATTGGGATGTTATGCTCAGCTGATTATCCATAATGATGCAAAAGCACTCTGCCAAGTTTGGACTGCATGCTTTGCTCTGTTTCATGAATTAATTTACACTGACTGCATAAAAATACTTCCTGTTTGCTGATGCTTAATTTATTAAGTATTCCACAGTGCTCTTTATCACTAACGTATCATCTGTCCAATGACATGGACCAATCTCTCTGCCATCTGCAAACTTTATCAGTGTTTATTTTATGTTTTCTACAGGATCTTCATAAAACTGTAGTATAGGCAAAAGTCAAGAACTTATCCTAGAGGAAGCTCATTAAAAATATATTCCCTGACTGATTTTCTACTTATAATTATGTTAAAAGGTCAATCAGTTAACCAATTTTTCAGTTCAGTGTAAGCCATACTAATTTTACTTCTATTTTTAAATAAGTAGTGGGGCTGTTGCATGTAAAGCCATACAAAAGTCCATTATATAAAAACAAATTTCATAATCAAGCTTGTAATAATAACAAAGATGTTAATTTATATTTAAACTGAAATAATGCATTTTCTGCAAGCCCACATTAATACCTTCCCTTTTATAAAGAAACCCAGATTATTTCTATGGTAGCATAAATGGGATTCCAGATTTAGCTGTAGTGCATGAGACAGATTCCAACTTTTGTGATAATACTTTTTATTTATTTTTTTTTTTAAATACCCTTAATTGTTCTATGCTTGCCTCTGGTGTGTGGGCAGGATTCATCTCACACACTCTTGTCTGGCTGGCTGGTCAGCTAAGCGAAGCTCCTCAGCCAGACTCCTCTGAAATCAGTGGAGCACGATGGGCAGATTCAAGCTGCTTAAGCAATGACTGAACACAGTGACATAAGTCATCCTCTTCAGGTGTCTGTTTTCCACCGCTGACTGTTGGGGGGACTATTTGACTAAAAATCTAACTTCTTTACAGTTAAGTTGGGATTCATATGATCAAGTCCCAGCAGAAATGCAAATATGAAACTTTGGTATGTGAGTTTTTAATAATCAAAAGGGAAAGAATAGGCTCTTTAAGAGTACTATGCATTCCAGCTACTTCAGATGTCTGCAGTAGCTGAATGGCACCATAGAGGTGCCTGTTTTCTTCACTATGCAGGGAGCCCTGCTTGCTGCCCAGCTCAGGTGAGGAAGGACGCCCTGCAGCCGTCTACACAGGATCCCTGACAACAACAGCTGAGGCCAATGTGGCTATACGTGCTGCAAGGCAAGCCTGGGAAGGCAGGCCGAGGTATGTAGCATGTAAAACAGTTTCAGCTTCTTTGCCTTTAAGGACCCGTAAAAACATACATTCATAGTTAACTACCATGACTGTTTAAAAAGGGACATTTGACCGAAACTATATATAGCTGGTTTTTTAGTATAATGCATTCTAATGTTATTCTATTAGGATAAGGAGTTTGATAAAATTGAAAGTCTGGCATACTATGAACAAGTTACAAGATAAACCTTTTGTTTAATTAAGATTAATCTAAGTAGAAATAACCATTGTAGTTGATGTCCATGTAGTGAATGTTAGCTGGATCAGACCGTTTAGCTGTTCCTATACTAGAACCAACCCCACAAGTCACTGCGATCTCTCCGGAATGCCAGATAAGAACTAAATCTACATTGCATTATTTTTCAGTTATAGTGTGAGGACAATTTGCTGTGTATGTAATCTCAATGAACACATCTGGCGAGCTGAAGTCAAAAAGTATGTCTTAATTTTTTCTGTTTAGATCGATTTCTGAAGAACTTTTATATATAAAGCAATATATACTTGTTTTATATAAATGCATATATTTAATATGGTGTGATAAGGAGACAAGATTAAACAACTTCTATTTCTCTCTGAGAAGTACTGTGGAAGAATTTTAAAATTATCCAGATGGTGATTTGTTACATTCAGTCAGAGACCTTCTCTTTCAGCACCTTGGGTCCCCAAACACGAGCAGGATGGAGAGCCATAGAATATATAAGTGTTTAGATTGGAAGGGACAGTTGGAGTTCATCTAGTCCAACCTCCTGCTCAAAGCAACGACAAGTTCAAAGACTGGTCTGACATTCAAAAGCATGACAACTTCTCTGAATTGCTGAAATGAAGGAAAATGGAGCCAGAATTGCAAGCAATAAACATACAGACTGAGGAAGGACCTGGGTAAAACATAGCTTTTTAGCTAGCGAAGGAGGGCAGAAATTGGACGGAGGTGACTGTCTTTGGCTCCAGCACATTTATTTGATCTTACTGGCCATAGATCAAAGCCCTGTGGACTCTTCTCCAGACTCCTCTGTGGACTGCTCTAGGACCTCTCATTGATGTAATTATCCTTCATTTTGGTTACGCAGTTGAATTATTCTGTCAGAATCATTCCATCTTCTTTTAGTAATTTCTGATACTTATTCCTGAGAACATCACATGTTACATAGCATGAGGCTTAAAAGCTATGCAAACGAACAGCTGGGTCTTCTGATACACTATCTCACTAGGATCATCTTCACAAAATAACAAGGAACAAGTTTCTCCACTAGTCATTCCTTTTTTCCCTTAAGGAATCGAGATATGTTTGTGTTTATACTGCAGTAGAGAGGAACTGCTTGGCCCCAGCTGCCTAAAATAATCACATTTATTGAGAATGCTTGTTTTAAAATACAGCAATTATTACACATGGATAGTAAGAAAGATATGTTGACTTTGTATTGACAAATGTATTTAGTTAAGCTATTAAAACATTTGCTGATAATACTGTGGTATTTTCCATAATCAGCAAACCTTTGCTATGATGCTAACTACTCCCTGAAGTTTTATTTAATGATTTTTAAAAAATTCTTTAAGAAAACCAGTCTTATTATTATTCCTATCATCATCATCACCATTTATCCTTCTAAAATACTAGCAGATTTTCTGCTAGGGAAAAACAACTCATTGTGAAAATGGAAATTAATTGATAAAATGAATTCAAATATCATTAAGATATTTTCTCTTTCAAAGCCTTGGAGTCTGTGCTTTTATTCATGCATATAGAGTCTTTTTCTAATTAGCACAGGATCTTTAGCTAGAACACAGAAAATGCAATAAAAAATGCTTACATTAGATTAAAAAAAAACATTCTAAGGAGTTCATTAAATCTAATTTATGCCTAACTGAAATATATACTAAAAATAAGGTGACCCTAGGAATGTGTGCACAGAAAGCTTGCGTTCTTTTAGCTCATGGTAATAAAAGGTACAAAATAAATAAAAGACAAGATTTTTCTCGCTTTACCAAACTGGAAAACTGCAGAGTATGTTTCTTATACTCTGAAATACTGTTCCAAGTTAGATAAATCTGGCTTTGGAAAGCAATTTATTTCTTTTAGAAATCTGTGTTGACACACTTGAGAGTCAACTTTCAGAGTTTGTGCCTGACAGCTTTGGCTTCTGTGTCCTTTTTTATACTGTAATCTGAAGGTGACAGAGCAAAGGTGTATGTACTCTGGTGTTGGTTTTGATTGTGTATGAATTATGAGTCACCCAAAGGCTTCCTGAGAAGGGCAGTGTAGTATTTAATAAATGTGTCCTCTTGGTTTATAAAAAAATTAAAAAGTTGAGCATTACTCATAGAGGGCAAGTGTAGCCATTGTTAAAGCCTTCTTCCATTTTTTAAGAATGCAGAAGAAAATTGCTTAAAGAATTGTCCAGGGATAAATACCTCACCTAGAAGACTAATTTAGTTTCTGCGTTTTTACTGAATAGGCATACTGTAGGAGCCACGAGAGTTTGGTGGCTCTTGTAAGTGGTAAGTGGTTTAGGAAGTGCCTGAGAATCACACCTTCCCATCGCCCCAGTGCTGTGTCTCGTGTCTGTAGCACCAATAGATAATGTACTCACTTGTTTCATAGTGTATTATCTTACTTTATTACTATAAAATATTGCACTATATTACAAATCACCACATCACAATGTCTACACAGCGTACTTTGACAACAGATTTGGAAACCCAACAGATGCTGTTTAATAGGACATTACATTATACTGAACCAACAGAAACATTGTTCAACACATTCAGGCTAAACTTCAGACATGCCTCAGTACACAAGCACAGGTTGTATGGTACTTTTTTAAGAGTCCAGCTCTGTAGCTCTCCCTCCGCAGGCTGAGATCTCCCAGATCTCGTACTTTGACAACAGATTTGGAAACCCAACAGATGCTGTTTAATAGGACATTACATTATACTGAACCAACAGAAACATTGTTCAACACATTCAGGCTAAACTTCAGACATGCCTCAGTACACAAGCACAGGTTGTATGGTACTTTTTTAAGAGTCCAGCTCTGTAGCTCTCCCTCCGCAGGCCGAGATCTCCCAGATCTCTGAGGAAGGCTAGGTTCACTCAGAGCCTAGACAACAGGCATTTAGGAAAATAAGTTTCTTCATGCCCCAGTACTGCAGTATGTTCTCCCATCTATCATGCTTGGGAGGTATCTGGCTTCAGAAGATGCCATTTTTTTTCTGAGAGACACAGCCCAGGATAACCTGGTTAGTTTTCTGATAATACTGCTTGCAAGAACAGAGGAGAAGCTTCTCTGGCCTGACCAGATTCCAGTGCAGGGAAGCCAAAAAGCCTGTTTTGTCAAACAAACTGCTCGTCACTAAGTATTAATTCATTCAATAATATCAGTAAGACTGCAATCAGTCTGCTGTGCTGCCAGTAGAGCTCTTGGGTCCTTGCGGTGATGTGGGCTGCAGCTATGGACACAAAAGCGCCCTGCACTCCTCAACAGAGACAAGTAGTTGCCTGTTCTGAAAGCAGAGTTCCTGCAGGTCTGCACAATGCCCAGGTGCACGGCAGGTCTCTGCGTAGACCTAATAATAATAATTCTAATGATTGCTGTATGAAGCCTCATCTTGGGCATAAGAATTTAATGGCAAAATAGCCATTGGAGCGATGGTAGTTACCTCTTTATGACATGCAATGATGAGGTTGCTAAAAGGTCTTTTAAAGGGACCTGTTTCTACAGTGTGCAAACTAATTCCTCCTAATCTCAACGAGAGTTAGGCACACACCCCCCTAGAACTGTCCCCAGAAGTTTTAACAGAACACCCTTCAAATTTAATACAGACCATATAAGCCTACATTAGAAAACAGTTTCACCAATGATAAAAGTACTTTTGAAACAAAATGCTTGCTAATAGTCATTAAAAACCTCCTGTGCAGTATTTGTAAAAAAGATTTATCTAATGCTTTGCAAAATTATCCACAAATGTACCACACAGCGCACAAACATTAATAAGAAAGAAGCAACAAAACCATAACACTACCACTTTGAAATGCAATGCAATTAATACTACTTCCATTAATACAGTGTAATAGCTACTAACTATTATTGATGTCTCTTTTTCCAGGAATCCATATTCATTAAGGGGGTCTATGATTTCTTTTACTTTTATTCAGAAATATAGAAGCAATTGCACACTGTTTCACTGTTAATCAGAGCTATACCAGAAAAAGATATGAAAGTCTCATTAGTGTGAATTTTAGGATAACTGGCCTCCTGCCACGACTCCCTCTGTTCAAATCTATCATTCCCTGTGCTATTGAGAATTTCTCTTACCAACAAGACTTAGATTGAATCCCTTCATAAACCAGGCTATATATGAAATTTGTTTTTTTTAGTTTACCTGCTATAACATGTAAAATATTTATTAAAAGTCTTTATACCAGATGATTTCAAGAAGATGCTTAAAAAATATTTCAAGTTAATCTTAAGTATAAACCTGACTAAATGTGTAGGAAAAAAAGGATGTAAATAATTTGAAGTTTACTGGCAGAGTACATATCTCACAGATAAAAATAAGGTACTCTGTAAAGTGAGACGTCTTGTAAAAATGAATACGCAAAGCAGTGCTTCCGGAGTTATGTCAATATAACAGCAGTATTTCTTGCATCAAAACAGTATTTTCTAAAAATCTTACAGAGATTTTATTTCTGGAATTTACATGGGAAAGACAACTGCTGCTCTCACAAGGCCGTTATGAAACTATCTTGCAAAAAATACTGATTTCTGTGTGGGGAAGGTAGGAAGGGACAAGTGGCCAAGGCTGGAGGTAGGGAAAAGGGCAACATGGCATCTAACAGCAAAGTCAATGAAGTGGATAATGCAGCCTGACTCACCCTATTTTTGATTGTTAAATATTTCTGGCATTAGTAGCTAAGAACAGCAATAAAAATGAGGAAAAAAAAAAAAAAAGAAACAACTCAAAAGCCAGCATGACAAGCATACATTTACAGGGAACTCATGCTGAGGAAACAGTTCAATTTATGATGTCATATAAAAGCTCATAATTTTGAGATGGAAAGGAAAAAGGTCAGCTATGAACCTTTGTTTTCCTTGATTTTAAAGCAGACAGACCCAGGAACAACAGAGCACTTCACGGAGGGATGGCAAGGCAAAATGGAATGGTACATCAGCAAACGAAAATTGAAAGGGGATGTTTTAGCACCATGTTGGACAGAAGTTGTTTATGTCACTGACTCCTAGGTATCAATGGTTCACTTCAAATGGTTCACTATTAGGTTCACGTGAACATTCCCTTTGTGGGATCAAATTTCCCTTAAAGTCACAAACAAGAGATATATATGCCATTTCAGAATACAGCAGGGCTAAAAATGCAGATGTTGCCAAATGGATCCAAGTTCCTCCCAACGTTAGAATACTCTCAAGAAATGGGAGAAAAGGGGTCAGGAGCAAGCGTACAGTTTGAGTAACCGTCTGGAGAAGAGAAAGTATGGCAGGAAGCAGGATTGCTATCAGACCTGGTATCTCCTAATAACTCTTGTCAGAGACAACAGAGGGAGGCATACCTTCATGAACAAAGGAAGGGCAAACAAACTGCTATTAATTCAGAGTACCCACAAGGAGCAATTAAACCATGACTTGGTTTGTTTAGGAAGCTACTGGAAGGAAAACAATTCACTAATGACTCAAGGATGTAAAAGAATAGAGATGGTAGGATGATAGATAACCTCTGTAAGTCCCAAATCAAACACACCATCCTCCTAACAGTTTCATTTCTTCAAGCCCTCAGCACTGTTGTCTAGAAAATCCTGAACTGGGGAGAAGCAAGACATGAGACACAGGGTCTCCAGTTTGCACCGGTTAATCTCTTAAAATATTGAAAGAAGAACTGCAGAAGCAGAGTCAAAGCTCTAGAGACCTCAGTGGCAGGCTGAGGTTGTGGAATCAGACTAGCGTTAGCAGGGTGATGGTGCTCCCTGCAGCTTTATCTTATGCAGCTTTCCCAAGAAAGAAGACAATGTGGAGAAAAAGAAGTATAAGCTTTCCTGACCAGAGGAATTGAAAGACATCTTATAGCAAGACTGGACAAAAAAATGTTCATGTCTGTGGTACAGTGGTAAATCTGAGATCAGTCCATGGAAAGGGCACTGAGGAGGTAGTATTCCTTCTACTGAAGTCTGCTCATTATGAGGGGCTAGGCTTATTCACTAGAATATGCAGAGATGGTTTTTTGTGAAATGTTAGCTTTTTTGGAAATGGTTGATAGTTCTTAAAAGTGGGTTTGAATTGAAAGCAGGGTGGTTTAGATTAGATATCAGGAAGAAGTTGTTCCTGGAGAGGGTGGTGAGGCACTGGAACAGGTTGCCCAGAGAAGCTGTGGATGGCTCATCCCTGGAAGTGTTCAAGGCCAGGCTGGATGAGGCTGTGAGCAACCTGGTCTAGTGGAAGGTGTCCCTGCCCATGGCAGGGGGGTTGGAACTGGATGATCTCTAAGGCCCCTTCCAACCCAAACCGTTCCGTGATTCTATGATTCTTGTGATGTACTGGTATCTCTTAGCAGTCTTATGGAGTTAACCCCTTCTACTGGGCTTTATGCAAAATCGGAGAAAGCTACTTGGCCATCCTTTTATTCTTGCAGTTTACATCTATATAGTTAAATTATTCCTCCTAATCTTCACTGTTTGTGCCTTGTGTGTGCCCAATGCCATCTCCCATGCTGGGTGAGGGTGAAACTGGCTGCTGGCTTATTTCAGACCCATGCCAGGAGTGGCCTAACAATTAACCAGTATGGACAGTGTGTCAGTTCCCTGACTTTGTTTTGTACTAACAGTCTCAGTTTCTCAGAGCCTGTTTGGATTCCACCATTATAAAATAGCTGTCTGATGTAGGAACTTTGTCAGGCTCCCACTTTGCATTTAGTTTTAATGTTTCACTCACACCACTTGTTTAGAAGTTGCCATAGCACCATGAATCCATCCTGGATTGTCTTCAGATTTCCTTAACAACAGTATTTCAGACATAGTCTTGATGGACCTACATTTGAATGTGTCAGTTCTTTTTTAGACAGGAACACTTCTGGGGCTGGGCTGCTCTCTATAGGTTCATATATTTCAAAGGTACTTTCCAGAAGAGATAGCATATTTCAGGTACCTGGATAGCTCATTTGGTAGAACAAGCCAAAACCAATTTTTGATGTCCTAATTCATTAATATTCTGCTCTACATAAATTCCGTACATACGGCTTCAACGACGTAGTGCTGGTTTTTAGTAGTTCTGAATTAATACAGAATTTCTGCTCTATCCACACTCAGAAAGATTGATTTTTGCGAGCTCTTCCACACCATGTTAGCAGCCTACCCTCAACGCAGACTGCTGCAGAAGCTGAGGGTGAAGCGTGAAGGCTGAAGCAGAGCTGGAAAGGGTGAATCTGTTTGGTAAATCTGTTTGAAACACACACTTTCATATCTGTTTCTTCCCTTCTTTTTTCCATTAATTTTCACTTTTTTTTAGGCAACAATGTTCTGTCATCTTTTCAGTATGAACACTTCTGTCGACTTATCAATGGAAACTATATGGCTTGTCAGCAAAAACACATGCAAAGAAACCTAAGCAGTGCTCCTGTGTTTGCTTAGCAAAGAACCTGACTAATAAGCACAAAGAAGATTGTAAGCTCTCTAGCCACAGAGTATCACAGTTATCATCTAAACAGGTACAGCTTAGTACTTTCTTAGATATACAACAATATTATTTCCTTTTTTTTTTTAATTAACAAGCAGGTACATTACTCCTTCTGCTTTAGAAATTTTAAAATGAGTATAATATAAATCAGTGGGACTTCCTTCTGCTGGATTGTACACCATGACAAGCCTCTCTTTGGTGTTGGTTCAAACAGGTTTTTTTAGTGGTCTCTTTGAATTTGAGTATTGCTATTCCCTCCATCTTTGTGAAACATGCAGTCATTTCTTTCCCCAGCATACTCTGGCTGTTGACCTCCTAAGCTTGGGAGACAATGACTTTTTAAAGGCTGTAGTACACATACTATATGCATATCAGTGAGCATTTTTTCCTGTAAAAGATGCTTTTATCCTATAGTGAAAATAAATCTCAGCCAATGGTCAATCTGTTTCTTGTCTGCAATGTAGATGAGACTGCTGGATGAGAGAGAGAAATTAAGTCACTTACAAAAATGGATTTGCCACAGTGAACCATGCAGTCAGGCCATATTCGTATCAGAGGCAGAATACATTACAAGGCAACACCCAGCCTTATGCAAAACACAGCCTTTCTCTTCCACAGGCAGGAACAGTACTTCGGTCTTAAATCTTAAAAATGAGATGCTTAAGACAGGATGCATAGGGTAATGATGGAAAAGGATGGTATTACTCAAGTGTCATTACACATTAGAGATAATAAAATAAAAATTGGATCCATGAGTAACGAGAAAGTATGCCTTGATTCAACGGTGTCACACACTAAATATTTTAAAATCATAGCAGGTTTCTCTAAGTACTAGAATAGTGTTTGGTGTTCAGCTTATCTCACATGACCAAATCTTATAATCAGTTTGCTATTCATAACGTGCGGGATGGACATGCACATCTGAGCCAGTCATCCTCAATTCCCTTTGCAGTAAGTCAAACAGAATACGTACTTTTGGGGTACACCTGACTTATCTGAAGCACCTACATTGGAGTGACATGAATTGCACCCTAGAAAGGCTTATTTCTGCACAGGAACTATAAAAGGAGACATGGCAACTAGCACAGATACAATCACCTACATTATAGATGTATGTTTGGTCGCATGGATTCCCTTTTCCTATGATTTTATGAAAAAAACAGGCTGTCACCTTAAAACAGTTCTCATATTTCTGTTAAGCAATGATTTAGCCATCTCTCAGGTACAGTAGGTTTGTCTCATACAGTGTTTCTTTTCACTTCTTTTGAATCAAACAAACAAATGAGCTTTTTCTTCAATTTCAGAGTCTAAAAACCTTGCATTAATGTGTATTCCTTATTTCTGATGTACGGAAACCTCTGATAGTAAACTTGCATTTGTTCTGTATCATCCTATTACGTTTAATCACTCTGTAGTAATTCCAAACAGCTACTTTAGTCTTGGTCATTGTTTCACCATGAAAAAAACATGCTCTTGTTCTCTTCTCTGCAGTCTCTAGAGCAACCAACCACCCCTTGCCCCAGCAACAGAGGGGTACGCATTTCTGCATTTGGACCCAGTACTTTGCGTCAGCTGAGCAAGGGTATCTATCTGTACCTCCACGCTCGGCCTGATGAAAGACACGACGGTGTAAATTTACCCTGCTTTTATCGAGGGTTGGGCTCAGTGCTGTATCTCCTATCTGCCACAGCAATGTGTAGAAAAGAGCTACAGATCAGTTAATGTACCAGAACCTGTTAAACTCTCATGTTGACCAGATTGTTTTGATCATGAATCGACCCTCTAAGAAGAAATTCTCATAAGAGAGAGGAATTATCCTCATGGGCTTGAGTATGTTGCTGCTTCAGGGGTTTTTTTTTGCTACGGCCCTGCACTGATTGCTGAAATATCTATTTTGCTGTCTATTATTACTCAGGCTTGTTCAGCATACTGGATTTCACACTCCACTTCTCTCTGAAGATTGGTGTTCTGAATTGTTTTCCTCTAGAGGGGGATTAATTTACATTTTTCAAAATTAAGTCCCATTTTTTGGGGTTACATTAACCCTTCTTATCCCCTTTATACTCTTCTTCACTATGAAATTCTCCCTGATTTGTCAGTGCCTTCAGAAAAAAATGTTACTTATTCCACTGTTCTAGATTCTTATTGGATGTTAAGTAAAACCAGATTTAATACCAGCTAATGCAGCACCTCTGCAACAATTAACTTTCTCCAAGTTCATATCCTGCAGTGACACCAGTTGGCCTTTACTTATAACTCTTAATTAGTTTTCACTCAAAAGAAATGTCAAATTCCATTTCTTATAAATCATTCCTACAAATATAGATATGAAAAATACTTTACTGACTCTCTGAATCTACAGATATTTAAATCACCTGCTGTTTATTATTTCTGCAATTCGATAAAATGTTACTATATTCCTTGTTCTAAGGATTTGTAGGTTTTCCAATGACAAGCGTTTGGCAGACACAAACACTAAAGCTTCACTTCTCAACCTCTACTCTTCAGAAGGAAAGTGATTAGTAATTTTGTATAGAATCCCTTTTTTTTTTCCCCCGGAAGCACAGCGTAATGTACATTCAGTGACATGTGAGTGCCTTTAGAGGAACAAAGATATTTAATTAAAGAAATTAAATCCTTATTCACTTCAGGTAAAAATGAATCATGAAGGATGCTTATCAAAACCAATGAAGAAATTCATTTGGCCAAAGTATTAAAAGTTATGAAATTACTTATCACTGTCAAGGTATTAAGACTTCTTCTGTTGTTGTTGCTCCATACAGATAGGCTTTGACTCTCCCCTTCCAGTGGTTGTATATTCAAGGTTACTGTCACAGGCTGGGCAGAAAAACTAAGTTGCTAGCAGCTATTTTTTTAAAACAGCAAAAAATATACTATAGATCTTTGTTATAAGAAAGAAGCAAAAAACCTGATGTACAATACTTTTACAATGAAGGAAAAGGAAGCAAAACGGCTTATCAAAACCAGTAACCTTGTAAGGGGCTAACAGATGACTGATTTTGATCTACCTTAATGAGTCAACATATACAATTACATCTAAAGCTTGCAGCACTGCTTTAGGACTATAGGCGTTTGCTGCAGACGCCATACGTATGATGGGGTGAAAGGTCTGGAACTGCTCTAGTTTTACCCTTATGCAGAGGTGGGACCATTGACACTCAAAACACAAAAAGGAATGCAAAACAAACTGTTAGATTTTGCCTAGGATACTTAACTGCAGACACACTGTTCCAGAAAAAAAGGTGTTCCCTCCCGCAACATGGAAATTAATTTTCAATCTAGCACAAAAGGATTTAGTGAGTATATGGATGTCTATGGTTTATAACCTTTTACACACATTTTTGCAATTGTACAGACTTTCCAAACTTACCTCCTCTATGGATAATCAAAGAAGTTTCACTTCCAACAGGACATTCTTTAAGTATATCCACTACTTCTGCATGGCTCAGGTTCTGTACATTCTGCTGGTTGATCTCAACAATGAGGTCACCTTCACACAAACCAGGACATCCCTGAATGTCTAGAATTTGCTTCACCCTCTGTCCTGTAGGACTGTCAGCTATAGTGAAGCCAAAGCCCTGGGCCCCTTTCACAATGGTTAAGGTCATGAGTTCAGCTTGGGTGGCCCCAGAAGAAGCCATTGATACATTATCATCATGGGCAGGTGGTGGGAATGTGCTATCAAGCTGACTATCTGCTGGAATGGAGTGCAAGGAGTGTGGTGGTCGATCTGTTACATCTGGAACAGACTGAGAAGTCCTAGAAATGTATTCCAAATAAGTTTCATAGTTATGTCTTCCATTTACCACTACCGGAGGCCTCTCCATTACTGCAAGGGGTGGCACCATGCTGTTGGCAGGATCTTCAGGATCAAAGGGCAAAGGGTATCCACGACATAGCACCAAGTTGACACTCTGACCAATAGGAACAGACTGGAAGAGTTTGACTACATCTGCGTGAGTATGTCCAAGGACACAAACTTCATTAATATAGACAATGACATCACCTGGAAAGAGAAGAAAAAACAGTGACAACATAAGACAATTTCAGTTACTATATATGCAGTGCATTTTTTTTAATGAGCTAGAACTCTAATAAAAAATAAAATAAATTAGATCAACATGCTGACTGAAATGGTGGAGACAAAAAATAAAAGTTTATCTGCCAGCAAATGTAATACAAATAGACAATGACAGCACTACTTCTTATTTCTTTTCTGTGGAAACTCACAGCTGGAGAATTAAGCTGGATTCAGACATATATCTTTTCTTAACTAACTTTTAGTATAGTCCACAGATTACATTTTTATAAGATATAATGGAAGTTTTATAATGGAAGTTTATTTGGAGGGTTGGTTATCAAGAAATACCATTGTTTGGTGAAGAATCAAAGGGAAACAAAGGAAATAGTAAGTAATCGCAGACTTAACAATCAATGAATGGGGAAGCAAGACTCTGCATGCATGTGCATAAGGAAATACTTTTTTGCATTGCTCATAATACTGACAGTTTCCGATTAAATGTCATTACTTGCCACCAGACATCCAAGACTACTACAGTCATTTCCTATTCTAGGCATGAACTAAACTGTATCTTGCATATCGTAGAGATATTTAGTGGTATTTTGTTGTAGCCATGATGGTTCAAGGACAATGACAGGACACATTTTGTAGGTAGACATAATAGCTTTTTATTAGAAAAATCTAGGCAAATGTCTGAAAGTCAGTTTAATATTTTCAGATAAAACTACTGGTCAAATAAAAATAAAGATACTATCTTTGCCACCAAATCTTGTCTCATGTACAGTACAGAGCTACCAGTCAGAGCATATATGAAAGCAGAATACTTTAAGTCAACAGGATATTTATGGGTCTCCATATTGCTCATGCACCAACCAGATTCTGTTACTGAAAAGTTCAGAAACAAATTCAGGTTATTCTTGTTGTTAGAATGGATCTATATATTTAGAGCCATAAACAATTTTTTTATGGTACTGTTAAGATGCATATCAAAATAAAAATGAGTAAACAGTACAAATGATATTCAGAACAGTTTGATGACCACAGTCAGTTTCCACTTTAATAAACAGCTTGCTTCTTTATAACCAATATGCAAATGTTCAGTTAGAGAACTCACAAGTTAAAGTATTTTTCTAAATGAAGATCATCTTATTATCCTACCATTAATTAGGAAGAAGAAATCATTTATACAGACAACACTGTTAGGTGTCTACAGGTACACAGTTCAAAAACTGACCTACCAAAACCTAAATTTTTTTAATGGTATTCCAAAATTTAGCAGTAAAATGACAATGATTTTAAGAAGATGAGGTGGTTGAAATTGATTCAAGTGTATTTATGAAATGATGTCTTTCAAGTACTTCAATCAAAAGATCTAATTGAGCAAACTGAGGAAAAAAAAGAGCATCACCAGGATGCCAGTGCAAGAGCTGTTTCTGTGTGACAGCGAAAGGCAAAGGCTGTTTCTATGTGAAAACAAAATGGTCAATTCCCACATGATCAGCCCTTCTAACAGCCTGACAGTAATTAATCACATATGCACAAATTGTGATTCAGAGGAAGTTTTCGTCAGAGGACATCTAGGGAAAAAATGTTAAGAGACTTTAAATGTTTATGAATATTATTCACAGAACCATTAGGAGCAGCAAATACTGTCTTAAATGTGCATCATAAATGGATTTCAAACTATAAACAAAAGCAGTTAAGGTCACTTCACAGGTAATGCTGAAAAAACTCCAATGCTTCTGTCTCAAGCAGCTGAGAGTAAACCAGTTGCCAACAGTTAAGATTTAAAAGGCAGAAAGAACGTACCGTACTAAATTATCATTACGATGGCTGCGATTCATTGTGATTTGCTGATGCCCTGGCATAGAAAGATCTTACCTGCATCCTCACCCCTGGCTTCTGCATTAGCAGTCAGGCTGACATTGCCCATAACAGGACCGATACTCTTGCACTGAGACCTCTTCAAGGCATGTTCCTCTTTCAGTAGCTGATGGTACCCTTGCAACTTTTTAATCCATGCAGTCTTTATTTCCCTGAGTTCTGGCAATGCAGATATGTGGTGGGAGGAGACCAATCTGTTTGTTCATCCTCTCTTGCAATAATTAAGTGGGGTGCAAAGGGAATAATGCATTCATTGTGTTGGGCGAGTGAATCAATGTTTATTTACTTTATACATTTGTACAGGATTAGCTATCATCTAAAACTTAAAACACTACGTTTTATGTAGGAATTCTGTTTTTTGTAAATCAGAAAACCTGACAAACTAGTTGACATTACATAGGTCTCCACTGAAAACAAGTTATCTTCTCCACGAGAGTGCAGTCAGGAAATACATAGGCCAAGTAGTCCATTTTCCCTGTCACTAATCAGGCAAAACTGAGCTTTAGAAGGTCTTGGCTAAGAACTCCTTCAAATAATGACCCTGCATTATCCCTCACAAGCAAGCAGAAAATTCTTCTGCGTTTCCTAAATCAACATTTTGAAGGTCTTTGAGGTTTCTGAGGTGTAACATGAATAGCATGTCCAGGCACACGCTGATGTTGTAACTCACTCACTGTGGAACCATTTGGGACCCATAATGCCGTACTGTCATACGGAGAACATGTGGCTGAAGGTTAGTAGGAATGGGGAGAAAGGCGTGAGTTGCTAAGTTCAACTCGAAGAAGTAGCTGCAGTGGTGTTAAACTGGGAAGAAACAGAGGTTCAGATCATGAGACATGAAGGAGGAATAAAAGGAGTTAATTTCAGAAATCCTTCAAATACATGTCTGGACTGTAGGAGTTTCTCCAGATCTAATTCATTTTCCAGGCTGAGTGTTCCTCACTGCTGACACAGAGAGATGTACCCAGGATTTGGCAGGAAGAGAGGTTAGTTAAGACCATTACAGAGCCAGTGCCACGCTAATGCCAAGTTCAAAACCTCCCTAGTTCAGAAAAACTCCCTGAAAGCTTCCTGTAGCATCTCTTCTGCTTGATCTCTCCTGCTGTTTCTAATAATAATGGGTGTATATGGACAAGCATAATATCAATCCCCTTTTTAATTCCTGCCTGATTTTCTGAGCAAGCCATAGTCTGCCTCCAGAAATCACAGTTTCACAGTGAGTGGGTATCTTTGAAGTTATGCAGAACATTTATATTAAGCACCAAACTTTGCTTAGCTTTTAGAATCAAACCTACTAAAATCAGTGGAGCTTGTTTACAGAATCAGAGAAGGGTTGAGGTGGGAAGGGACCTGTGGAGGTCATCTGCTCCAACCATCCTGCTCAAGCAGGGTCACCTAGAACCAGTTGCCCAGCATCACATCCAGGTGGCTTTTGAATCTCTCCAAGGATGGAGACTCCACAACCACTCTGGGAAACCTGTGCCAGTGCTTGGTTGCCCTCATGGTAAAAAAGTGACCAGGAGGGCTGGTCTGCAGAGAAGACCCCTGAATGGGACTCTCTGGATAAAGTAGCAGGTTTGATACACAGTAGAACAATAAATATCCTGTACTACATCTCAAAATGTCTAAACTGTCCAGGAATAGATTCTACTGTCTGGCAGCCAATGTCCAACTTCAGCATTGAATGCTAAAGAATACTGACAGCGACCAAATTTGTCAAACTGTCTTACAATTACCTCTGTTATACTTAAGGCTCTTGCATTTAACTGACAAATTGAGGAACATAGGTCTGGAGGGGACTTCCTGGATGGTTGAACCTAGTCCACTGTTGTCAGATACAGCGCAGTATGTTACACTTGATGAAATTTTATGTCTTCTTCACAGAAATATGCATGAAGCCCCATAATATTTCACTTCTTTAACTACCCTGGTTTGCCTATTAAAGTTTGCTGATCATTACTTACTTTGTCATGTAATGTCAATGGAATCAATGCCCGAATGCTTGATTAAAGTTTATGTTTTGTACATAAAACATATGTCAAAGCAAGAACCAGACCTAAAATACCATTCTCTTTTGTTGGTTTGGTGACTGGTGAAGAAATTTGAGCCTCAACATCCTCTACAGATTCTTACTTGCATTCCTGTCTACAATAAGGTTACAGAGTCAAATCTCAAACCCTGGGGATTTTTTGCTAGCATCAATTCTACAAAAATACTCCTTTTCATGCTTGAAGTGTTGGATCTAAACTGTTTTATCGACCTAAGTCATTTAATTTCAAATTATCTTAATGTTTCATGTAATGCTACCAGCTCTATTTCCCTCCTTTCTGAAGAATCTGTATTATTCAGTGGCTACAGTTACTCTTTCTGCTATATTTTTATTACCCCTAGTGTCAGTATACAAATCTTGAACTAGTAGGCATGGTTCCTCCATTTTTTCACTTGTGTTCCCCCCGCTAGTATGCAAACACTTGGCTTACTTCTTCTTCTTGTTTCTTGTGCACTCGGATCCTTGGCTGGAATTTTTTATGGTACCTCAGTGAACTGACTGATCTTATTATTTAGACTCCTTTGAACATTAAAGTCTGAATGCAAGGGAAAATATGCAGACTAGATCTTCACTGTTAATTTATGACCATATTCAAAGTCTAGTAGAAACTTCTCCTTTGCCTCAGATGGGTTTTGGATCAAGCTCTTACTATCTGTCTCCATGCACTTGAAATACAACAAGACGCTGTGATTTGGTGGGGGGCAGAGACAGATCTGCTACCCCCTTGCAGTCAGCACAAGCCAGTAGCAAAGGAGCAATGGAGGTAAAAAACAGCCCAAGCTTTGGCAAGTCAGCACAGGAAGCATCAGCTCTGCAAAACTCAGGCTGCATTGTTTTTTTGCTGCATTTATAGCCCATGTAACTTGTACTAACTTCTCCAGCATTACTCATTCCCACCTGCATTTCTTAACCGATTCCTCTAAATTCTTCATATGCGTACTTGGTATGAGCTTCAGAACTAGCGATATGTGATTACTTCGTTGTTGAAGCTCTCCCTTCACCTGCCTACCCACACTATCTACTGTCATTACTAGCTATTTCTGTCACTTCTCAGCAGTGACCTTGTCTTCTCTATCTGCAAAATGCTGCAACATTAAAATAATAAATTCAGAGGTGTTAGCATGTCTCCAGTACTGAGATATGAATCACGGGGGTAATTTCAATAACAATAGCACGTGATTGATGGTCATGGAAGAGGTCAAGATTCTTTAGAAATGAGACTTTTTATATGTTCACATACAGGTACTAGTAGCAGCACAGAGAACTAGTACACGAGCTATCATTTAATCAAACAGTAAGAGCCAAATCATATTCTGAAACTTTGAATCTCAACTCCTTTCCACCTGTCACAGGTGTTAATCCAGTGTGTGAATAAATAATTTTTGTTATGCATGGGTAGAAGCAGTTCTTCGGATGTAAAAGATTTCAGAAGTTCTGCATCAAGAGATATTCGCTGTTTTCTTGTACTCTGACCTGCCACAGAACCTTGTAAAAACAATTTGGCTCTGTCTGCTAACATCTGCATGGCATAACCTTTATAGACAAAAGATAAAACCTTGATTCCTGCAGTACATGGTAGCCTGATTTAGCTTCATTAAAAAAAAAACCAATCAGGCCTATGTTTTGTTAATACTCATTACAGAATTACCCTTATTTTTAAAATAAAAATTACTGAATTATACTGCCTTCTTAAAGGAGATTGCAGTGTAAGATGACTACTGCATATTAATACTGAAAAAAACACCTGCCAAGAAAATGCTAACTTACTTCTTTTAAGAAAGAAAATTAAATTAACTGTTAAAAGATATCCAGAACGTAACCTGGGGAGAAGTACATGCATATAGTAACCACAGCTACCGATTGGAAAGATAATTTAAAATTGACCACTTAATCTGACAGGAAATACTGTGGCAGCCACAGTGAAATTAAAAGAGCTGCTGGGAGACATAATGCTCAACTGCTGCTGCACTCAAATAATTTCAGGACCACTTGCTGGTGTGTGAGAACACTGAACAGCCCAACGAAGTATGTCTCTTCAGACCGGAAGAACTGTTTCCCAACCTTCAGCTCATACAGAAAGTTTTACTCGTGTGCTAACAGACTCTGCAAAGCTGACAGGTAACCACTATCCACAGATCCTCCGTTCACTCACTGGACTCTGGGAGCTGATGTTCAGGGGAAAACATCATTTACTAAATCTGATAAAAAGTGAAATAGAAATATATCTGTAGGCATTCAGGCACTCAAACTTGCATCAGGTATGCCTAAATTTTCCTCTTACTGAAACCTGAGCCACAGATGTAAACCAGCTCTTTCTCCCGTTCGAAAGTCACTAATTCTACAAAGGATCATTATACAAGTGGTTAACTCAGGCTACAATCTGTCCCCATCACTGAAAGGATTGAGTGCCCTGGCTCTGAACTTGGCTTCCTTAACGAGGGCCAACATGTATGTGACACAGTCACGTGTCTGCAGCTTTACCCAAGAATCAGATCTGTTGAGTAAGCAGGTGCCATTTCTATACAATCAATTTTTTACAACCCATTTTAATTCTACTGTGACCCAATGCACATGCCTAATTAAAAAGCTGTCTATTCAAAATTTTTGTGCTTAACCAGCATGTATCATGTAATTACACCCAGGCAGATGTGGATTAGAAGAAGAAACTATTTACATTTTATTTGTATTTTGCATATAGTGGTAAAAGCTATTTAAATAGAGTCATTTAACTTTTTTTGGGGAGAGAAATAAAATACATTCCAAAAAAATCTAAAGACCTTGATTATTTGCTGATCCAGTAAACACGAGACATTTCAGACTAAAACTGTAAGTAAAGCAATAGCAAAATAACACTAAATGAATGCTGCTCATAAAGTGCTAAAGAGCAGGCAAGTTCTCTTCTGAGCGAGGCAGTTTTCCACTTCTCCAAGCATCTGACAGTGTAGCATGGATGTTGAAACCGCCACTTTACAAAAAAGTCATGATTTAAAAGATGATAAGTAATTTGGAGGCAAGACTATATAAAAGGATAAGGTCCAGTTTTCAAGGCAGCCCTTTATTTACAGATTATGTAAGCCTGTTCTGCCTAGGTTTGCTTGCAGGAAATACTTGTGCATCCTGAAACGCCTGGTGTGAATGAACCGCGTGACAGAACAGCAGTGGATCTGAAGAGCAAGATAAAAAATGTGTGCCATGTTTGCATAGCTATTCGGGATCACTCTGAAAGGTGTCACTGCGTGCAGAGCCTTATGTAGAAACGAAACCCTTCTTTTTCTTCAGAAAAACGAGGTCAAAATTTACAAGACGTTTGCTTTTGTACGCACCACATTTCATTGCTGTCTGCAGAGCATCTCATTTATCTAGGTAACGGCTCCCAGGAGGAGGAAAGTAGCCCAGCCAGCCCCCGGCAGCCCACAGGCATAAGGGTATGGCAGAGCACGATGTAAATACCAAGCAGCCCCTGTCCCCGCCTGGGAAGCCTGGCAGTGTGCCACCTGTCCCTGTGGAAGACATTTTCAGCAGCATTGTCAGCTGCGTACCACTGAAACTGCTAATTCTTGACAGAAACTGCTGGGAAGGAAAGAGGGAGATGAATGAGGTGAGGAACTAGATGGAGCATTTACAAAGAGGCTGTAGCACCCAGACGAATGTCTTTATATGCTGAAGTATACATGTAAATTGGAATTTTTAGTAATAGGCAGTCCCGTTTTACTTGTGAACTGAAATGGTTAAAAGAGCTTCTTCCTTCTTTGAGTAATGCTAGCACCTTGAGGACAAGCAGTAACCAGTCACGTACTAAATGAGTACTTAGCAAAAGCAACACCAGTTGGTTGGACACTTAAAAACCATGTGCAAAGACAGGTGAGTAAGATCAGTCTCCATTTTAAATCTACAGAGGTACAACCTGAAAGTTCATTTTGATTTTAGAAAAATTATGTTTTCTGAGGACATTTTCTGTAACTGAAATGGGCTTTACTGCCAGGACTGGGCAGTTTTATAAGTCTATTATCTATTTACTGAGGCCATAAATTTCAGCACTGTTTGATCAATACTCTGCGTTTCTTGCTACGCTCACACCAAGTGCTCATCCAGGTACCTAACTTCAGCAGCTGCCTCTCTGAGACCAAATGTGATTTATCAGTCAGGTCATCAATTTACTTTAAAGCTAAGATTAAAAGCTTTGATGTGAGGATTTTTTGTAAGTCCGTTGCTCACATCCACAGATCAGCAGACTGAGCTCAGTGGGAGCTGCCAGCACGCAGCACCCGTGGAAATCAGCGGGCTTACTTCAGATCCAAACCATCCGTGTGGAGCCAAACACCAGGCACCAAACCTGAGGGAGCTGCTACGATGCTCAGCAATTTCCATCTATTGTAATAATATGAATCCCAATGCTCCCCCTGAGAAATATTTACAATTACCGTTGTTCCAGACGCTGCTATTAACACTATGAATTCACTCCCAAACTTTATGCTGAAGAATCTGATTCTGGCTAAACACCTTGTGTCTTTAACCCTGCCAACTGTAAGGAACTGTGTGCTCATTCACTGCTTCATCCTACTTGTTAGAGCATCTACTGTCTTGCCAAACCAGAAATTCACAGTATCTATATGTGCATTCATATTTGTACATATATAAAAATCCTCAAATCTTGCTGTATCTTGAAAGCAGTCAACTGGATTTACAAGATCAGCACCTTCTGGAGACAGAGACAGATACTTCCAAGGAAGTCTGGATTACTACACGTTAAAGCTTTTATCCATATTTATGACAGGAAGCATTGCATTTGTACGAAGCAGAATTTAAATGTACCAAACCAGTGAAATAATATCCAGTTTAGTAAGTGATTTTTTTCTAATAATCTCCTATGTAGAAGTACCCGAGTGCTTTTAAAATGAAGTCATCTTTGATTACCAATTCATTAACAAATCTCTCCACAAATGTATGACCAGCATATGAGTAATTGTCTATTTAAGAGTTTCATAGGGACCTTTCAACCTTTAGATTGATGTATGCTTATCTTATGTATTACCACTAATTTATCTTTTTTTGATAGCAAAATCATCAACATAAAAGTTACCTCTACTTCAGAGAGCTTCTCACATCATTTCTATACCAAAAGATCTCCTCAACAGTTTGTCAGTCATGCATAAATATAGTACTTGCTTTAAAATTGTAAGGCAAAGAGAAATAGTGGGCTTCTTCCTGGTTCTCTCAGGTTTTACTGTATTTTTCCAGGTTAATAGAGGGTATTGTATTATCAAACTGACCTTCCTTCAAGCAAATGTTATCTTAATATCTCTAGAGCCTCTTTCACTGCCAAGCACTCATTTTCAAGGACAATATATTTTTATTCTTTGCAAAACAATTTAACGCCTTCACCACTGAATAATTTATGCTTTCTCTTCCAGCCCACTCCTGAATACTACACTGAGTCTAAACGACAACATTCAGCTTGCATAATAATTTTTCTGTGAAATGAAGGGGGCAAAATAATTAACAAAGGTATCACCAAGTCCCTTCTTTAAGACTGCTTTATTACCCACAAGAAACTCCAATGCTATAATGGTTAGGCAGAAGTCACTTTTCACCCTTATAGCTGTATGGCTAAAAATCACGTTCTCCTTTTATGGGGGTTATGCAATTTCCAACTAGCTATTCTGCCTCCCTGTACGTCTCATTCACCTTCTCTATTTTCTGGTTTGGTTTATAAGCTGAGAGAGAGGAGAATTTGCAGCACTATTGTGCAGTTGATAGCACTGTGGAGTCACAATTTTGTTGTGACTTCATTTCCACTGCAGTAAATATTGGAACAATAACACCACCACTGCAGGGTAAATACTCTATCATTTTCGGGTGCAATGTAGGGGTTCAGCTTAATGCCTGGATCCTAACCCTTGCAGCACCCTAAGCTGCGTTATGGATACATCAATTACTGCTCAATAGTGGCAGACTTTATACATAAAGGGCATCAGTGCTCTGTTGTACGACAACACACCATATCTTCCTCTTTAGAAAGGAATTAATTATCTGGATGTTTTAATTTATTAATTTGTTAATTAGCTAATGAATAAAAGTAAATTAAAATGGGTTATTATGAATGACTGTGATTCTGTATCAGACTACTTGTTCAGACTGAAAAAGCAGTCTCACAGTATGCCTGCCACCTCCTAGTGCTCTCACGGCAAATCATCCCATGGGCGGCCTGCAGTTTTGGGAAGGGGAAGCCCTTCCCAGAATAATCATTATATCTAATTTTTCATCAAAATGCTACCACTTACTGTCATTTGCTTCCATACAATAAATCTATCCTGCTCCTGACAAAGTAGGTGGTACCATCCCTCCAGAGATGATCCATCGTAAATTGACAGCATGCTGTGGTCTCCCAGCTGACTGGGGACAGTACCATAGGGACAGAAGGCAATTCCTGGAAAATTTCTCTCAAGCACATTTCATGCACAACGTACCCTTATTTGGTACACCTGCAAAAATGGTGGGAAATGGGACCAGTCATTTCACAAACTTCCTTCTAAGAACCGTCTGCTGCTTGAGAAATGCACGAAGAAGGGTAAAAATACAATGTGTGCAGGGATGCAGAGACAGGAGATAACGAAGGATAAGCAACGGATGAGCATTGTGTGCTGTGGGATAAAGGAAGGAAGGAGCAGGAGGAATTTGGGATGTGAATGCCAGCAGCAGAGGGCTCGAGAAACCAGAAAGGAAACTGATATGTGCCGGATGCTTTGTTTTTCCTTGTCTTTAAAAATATTCTAACTGGCTGCATGCCTGAGAGTCCTGTCCTGCTTCAGGCAGCCCCAAATAGCCTAGAGTATATAGGTGAATCCTGCTGCAAAAATTAATGCTTCAAATATGGATGGTAAATTGTATTAAACCAGCTTTTGTTCTTTTTGCTTCTTATGATGGTTGGAGTATGAAATTATTAAATTTTCAGCTTTGCGTGCACACAATGCTCACATACATGCCCTGCCAGACAAAAAACACAGTAAGGTGTTTCAACTGTATATATGAGTGATTTTTAGAAATACAGCCACAGTCACTATTTCTGATGGGGATTACAATCAGAACAAACTCACCTAAGGTTAAACTAAGAAAACCACACAACCCTAGGTATAAAAATGAAAGCAGGGCTCCTCATCTATTTTAATTCTTTCCGCATTTAGTGTAATCAAGAAGACACAAGTTCATGAAAAGAAACCCAAAATTGTCCTTACGAATCACTCAAACCAAATCAGGGGCTGCTGACACCAACAAGAGAGACATCACTATAGATAACGTCCTACCAGCAAAGTTAAGCATGGCTGGGCAAATGAATTCAGTGTTTGTTTGACTCAGTGTGTTTTGATTTCATGGATTTTACAATGGATGTAGCAGGAAGAATGTGTATCTGTTTGTAGGACAATAAACCAATTTGTAAAATAGAACTAGCTTTTATAATAATTGAAAAAAAATGGACTAAATGTTAAAATTACAAAATATACTTATAACATTATTTTTTCAAATTTTATACTATTAGAAGTTTATATATATGTTCCCAGTTAATATTTAAGAAGAAAAATCACAGAATTTTCAAACTGGCAGTCCTTTAGCTTTTTTCAGCAAGGAAACATGAAATTGTTTAGCCTTGACAAATCTTACATACATAAAACATGAACCAATCAATCCATGTGTTTCATGTCTAGTGAACCTGGAATACTGTAAACTACGACTGAAACACTGTCATGACTGGACCTTCAGGGTTAATAAAGAAGTGGAATTATAGTTAAACACTGTGAAGAAACAAATTCTGAAAAGTTGTATTTTATTTTCATTGAGAATTAAACTATCCAGTCTTTTCAATATCACTCCAAATATATGTATATTCTCATCCCACATGAGACAACTATTGTAGCAGTACTGCTAGTGTTCCCATGTATTCTGAATAACTGGGGACAGTGGAGAAGGTTTATGCAATGAAAGATTCTGACACCATGCTGCCAGTGTCACTACAGTACAGCTACTAGCACTACTTCTATGAGTTATTTAATACGCTATTATGCGAATGCTTCTCAATGTGCTTTTTTTTTATATGATAAAGACCATAGAAAGGGAGGACGCTAACTGGCATTTGCAGTGACCGTATCCATTTCCTTTCTCAGACATCACTGTCCTCCAGGATTTATTGCAATGACCTGCAGATTAAATAGAGCGCTCCTACAACTCATCTAAAAGGCACTGTTGGAAAAGAGAGATGCATATTTCTGCACTTATTCATATAGCTTCAGCTAGCTTCAAAAAGCAGTGATTTAGGAGAATTCAGAGGTCCGTCTAGTCCAAAAACGGAGCGTGTTTTGGATTCTGGGGCAATCCTGAATTTACGTAACAGCAAGCACGGATGTTCCTCTGCTGCAGTGTTGCTGATAACCGTAGGTGGCACGTTTTCTTCCAGCCGTGTTCACCTGGGCTTGACGGCACAGGGCAGAGCTGAGAGCATCTGCCTCTATGTCCAGCTTGGTGGCTGCTCTGAGTGAGCTCCGTAGCACCCGAGATCCCCTGACGCCAGCCTAGCACAGGAGGGCTGGGAACAGTGCAATTGATAATGTCATGTAAGTAACACGGAAAGAGAGAAAAAGCAAATACTAGCAGCAATGCAAGGAGAAACATAATGGTGTGCAGAAAAGGTGGGATTAATCCCTCCAGTATCAGTGCCTACTGTCCCACATGCTGGCCAAGGAGGCTGAAAGGCATTTCAGTATTTGCACAGTCCTTGCTGCTAGCAGATAATCTTACAGCAAGCATTGTCGTAAGATCACACAATCTTACACACATTGCACAGGGAAGAACTGTTTGTACATAACAGATGTGCTTCTCCTCTACTGGAGTCTAGTCAGATTTTACTTTGGATTATAATTAAATATTTTCCCAACTTGGTTCTTACCACTCTCTCCATTTCTTCTACCAAAGGATTCTCCCCCTCCCCCCAGCTATCAAAAGAAGTAGAACAAGTACTTGTCTGTATGCTTATTTTAGTGTAGTTAAAGGGAATGTGCAAAAACAAGACTGTTTGATGACTGGTAATATATTCTTCTTTTTCACTTGCACAAATAGAATCCATTTGGGAAGGATGCTCTCGAGGCATAACAAAGGTTTTGAATACCTAAGTAAGACCCAGATGTGCTCAGATACCAACAAGACGTGAAAGAGATTAAAAGCTGTCGCCATTAAAAGAGAAATTAGTTACGTGAGCATTCTGCAATTTCCTTAAATCCCTCACTCTAACGAATTAAAAACCAGACGTGTTGCCTAACTCCAACACAAAAATACAAGGTGTGCCTTCATCTAATGTCAATTTAATACTGTTGCATCAAACTGACTGAAATGTAGAGGTGAAAGAAAAAGGAATAAAAATTATATGATTTCAATGTGATTTTTCTCTTTTCCAACTACATCAGGGTTTAAAGAACATCCAATTCCATCACTGACAGCAATGTAACAGTAAGGCTACAGTGCATGAGAAATTTAAATTACTCTGAAGGAGTAGGTTCGATATATAGTCTGTCCCTAAAAACTGCTATTGCAGGATGCAAACAAAGGTCACAAAAAAGCCATGGTAGCCCATGTAATTTCTAAGATTTGGGACAAGAACTTGCTGCCACTGCAAGAAAGAGTGAAAGTCTCGCTGCAGTCTGTTGAAGCAGATGCAATTATACGGTGGAAGGTATTATGCATCACTCTGCTTGCCAACTGGATAGGGCTGCTTTCATAACCACAGGAAGGCTATTGGGCACGGAGTAAACACACTGATTTCCCCTTCCAGTCCTGACTCAGAGAGGGATTTTCATGTTTCTTTTATGATACCTATTACATTCCCAAAAGGAAAACTGTCAAATTTGGAAAATGACAGATTAAAGGTTGTCTACATGCATTCGATGGATCTGCAATGTGTAAACAGATTTTGATACAGTCGTTGTCGAGATTACACTTTATATTTCATACTCAGCGTTAGGGTCTTTGTTCCAGACCCTCCTTTTTCCTGTACTTTTTCTGGCTCTCCCTCTCAGCTGCGTTCCAGTTATGTGTGAGAGAGAGAGGGAGGACCCCATGTTGATTTCTATTGTCAGTGCCACTCCTGCATTTAACTGGTAGAAGACCCAAACGAGGCAAAACCTGGCTTTTTCTGTCAACCCAAGACAAGGCATGTTCAGCACAGAATTCACAGTGGTAGAAAATTAGCTCTCAATTCTAACAGAAACATTTAAAATGAGGCTAACACCTACATGTGGATATATTTCTATATGGGAAAGTCAAAATCCATATCCCAGGGACCAGACCGATCACTGTAAAAGTGACTGCTTCTTGGCATGGAACCCTTCAGTGGTATATCTCCAAGAATGCTGCTATAATGAAATAATATCATAGTTCATCTAACTCCCCTAGTTCTTAGAAACACCATCTTTTTTTCTGAAATAAGCTTTTATGTTTATTTTTTATATATATAAACGTATATATATTTACACAGGCACATGTATAATTTCACACAGGGACACAACTTCAGCACACCTACCCACGGACATACATGTATAAAAGGATTTCAGCACAGACACTCTACATGTGCTACTAGTATTACAACCCATATTAGTAGTATAACCAATGCTAACACTTAGATACATCCAGATACCTGCGCTACATATAATATGCATACTGTTGTTTTATAATGGATTATCTCTAACAGACTGTGATTAGAAAAAGTATTATATATTTGGAAATGTGACATAGAATTGGACGACTCTGCTGAAACTCTGGTCTTCAAAAATGGTTGCACAGGACATTGCCATAAAAGACTGGGGACTGATACCAGCGTCACTGCTGGAGCACCAGTAATGCTGCACCGCTATGGAACCTATATGCCCATACACACACGACCAACATAAGTGCTGCGTTACAACTTTAAAGAAAATTAGGAGCTTTGGTAAATAAAAAGCTAAGAGATAGCTGGTAAAATGAGGTTACACAAAGAATGTGTTTTCTGAGGATTTTTTCGTAGGTTGAGGTTAGCTATAAGAAATTGCCAGTTCGTGGCCATTTTGCTGGAATAGTACAATTAAAAAAACCTCTAAAAATTAGAAACATTACAGGGCTTTTTTTTCCTTAATAAGTTGTCTTAAAATAGTATTATTTTCGGTTTGAAGTTTTTTCAAAAAATAATTATTCAACAACACTTTTGCAAAACTATTACTTCCAGTTAACTTGAAATTATACACATTATGCTCTAGCAAAACATAATTAAATATTCTTTTAGCAAATGAAATGTTTAAAATATCACAATCTGCATTCAGAACTGAATAAACTATTGAAAGGATTTACCACATCATACAGTTTAAAATAAAGATCCATCATTTTGGCACCTGGGATGGATTAGCATTTTTGACACTAACAATTGCTCAAGTGCAACTTTTATTATTACCCTTATTTCCCAAAACAATTCAGAACTATTTTTTTAATGAGTAGGAACTGCACTAGAAACACTTGAATCTCTTACGTAAGTCAACTGCATTTCCTTTTGATGCAGTCAAATTTGGCCTAAAAAATATACTCTGTCTGATATACAGGAAATAATTGGAATATTGAACAGCTTGCTGAAAACAATCTACCAAAAAACAGAAAGCTTTTTTGAACTCTGAGTAATGATGCTGCCATTCTAACCTATCTGAAAACAACCAGAGGGAAAATGATAGTATTTTTAACTTATTTATGTTAGACCAAAACGCCCTTAAAACAAAGCAACCTTCTAAAACGACATGAAAAGTATGAGCACATAAATGTGGTAGACGTTTTAGTACAACGTGTAGCACTGCAGTATTGCATGAGTTTCATGTGGAATTTTATAGAGGAATCCACCCCCAGACCCACCTATTAACTAAACAGGGTTCAAGCCAAGGGTGATGAGGTCTGACGGGGAGCAGTGCCTGGGCTGTGGGTGGCTGCTCTCCAGTTGCCTGAGGACAACCCACCTGAGAGCACCAGGCTGCCTTGTGGCACATGGATTTTTCTGGAGGTTTCAGTGGAATAAAGTCCACCAGGCTCCATTGAACAAAATGAGGACCAAGAGCCCTGGCTGAGGCTCTGGCCAATATCAAGGGAAATAATTCCAGTAACATGCTAAGTGGTATGACGTCTCCCTTAGAAGACATGAAAGCACTGCCAGGTTCACATCACTACCTCAACTTCCTCTTTTTCCAGTTTTCCACCACTTTCTGCTGCCTGCTTTCTCTGAATTGACCCAGTGCAAAACCACCATGTTTCCCCACGCTCTGTTAGTCCTTCACCATGTTAGACACCCCCAGCTCGGCCCTGCCAGCTCCTGCAGAGCTGATGGATCTAGAGTACTCAAAGGCGTGATTCCCGGACAATAAACCTGGGTTGTATCCTGGGCTGTATCAGGAGAGGTGTGGCCAGCAGGTAGAGGGAGGGGATTCTCCCCCTCTACTCTGCTCTGGTGAGACCCCACCTGGAGTGCTGCGTCCAGCTGTGGAGCCCTCAACATCAGAAGGATACAGACCAAGACCGGTTGGAGCAAGTCCAGAGGAGGCAACGAAGATGCTCAGAGGGCTGGAGCACCTCTGCTATGGGGACAGGCTGAGAGAATAGGGCTTGTTCAGCCTGGAGAAGAGAAGGCTCCGGGGAGACCTTATTGCAGCCTTCCCGTACCTGAAGGGGCTACAAGGAAGCTGGGGGGGACTTTTTACAAGGGCCTGTAGTGACAGGACAAGGGGTAACGGCTTTAAATTGAAAGTGGGGAGGGTTAGATTAGATACCAGGAGGAAGTTCTTCATGGAGAGGGTGGTGAGGAACTGGAACAGGGTGCCCAGAGTAGCTGTGGATGCCCCGTCCCTGGAAGTGTTCAAGGCCAGGCTGGATGAGGCTTTGAGCAACCTGGTCTAGTGGAAGGTGTCCCTGCCCATGGCAGGGGGGGTGGAACTAGATGATCTTTAAGGTCTCTTCCAACCCCAACCATTCTATGATTTTATGATTCTATTAAACATCAACTGCCGATAGCCCTATCTTATTGAGACTTGTTACTTTGTGTATGTACAGTTGGAATAGAAAAGATCATGAATGACAGAGCAGCAGCATAACCCAGCATGCTTCGTGACTCACTATTAGCCTATGAATAAATTCTCAAGGAACAGACCGATCAAGAAAAGAAGACGTGCCCAACATTATCTGACTTTTCCTCAGCAGTACCACAGATGATGCTCAGTATGGCAAAGAACGTGTCAGTAAGTACTGTGTACAACGATACTGATTTTAATGCAGAATAAACTGGTTGAATACAAAGAATTTTAATTTATTTTCATTAGGAGCTGAAAAAGAAAGCAATACATCAAAGGAGTGAAAGTACCAGTGTTTAAAAGATCTCTACTCAAATCACTGCTCTCAGACTTTTCTTGCAGAGTTCCTTTTCTTCTTTTCTCTAGCACCTTGGCCTCCCCCCTCCCGCCTCCTTCCACAGGTGCATACACATGCATATAAACACCCGCTCTCCAGCCTTTCCTGAGCATAGAATTACTGCCTTTTCTCCCTGCCTCCCTCCAGAAGAAAAACAAACCGTCCCATCTTCAGCTCTGGTAAATCCTAGTCCAGTCAGTTTTCTCCCAGTCTTGCACTCAGTCTCTAGAGATGGGATCCTCCTCCCCCCTCACCTGGTCATTTCCTGAGATGGACAGCTGAGACCTGGCAAAACTCCTGAGCTCCAGCTACCAAAATTTTGTCCAGCTCCTGTACACAGTCCTTGCTTATCTGGGCACGATGGAGGAGAGGTGTTTGGTGGAGTCTGGCTCCACCACCATGGCACCGCTCCCCTGCGGTACCTCCTGGAAGAGGAGATGAGCAGAAGTGGGTGCTGCCTGGGCTGCTCCTTGCTGCTGCACGCACAGGGCATACGGTAGAAGCACTGCGTCTCCAGCTCCACCTCCATTCACCAGCTCAGAATAAATATTACACTTATCTGACTGCTGGAGAGGAGAAGACTTTTGTGGGGCAGAGAGAGGAAAGGCTGCATAAATTTTTCCAGGGGGTTCTCATGTTTCATTAGGATGAACTTCATGACTTTTTAAACCCTACTGGTTTAAAAAGTGCTCCTTATATTATTGAGGAATTTTCATTACAGGTTTTTAAACAAACAAGCCATTTTTTAAAATGTCAGAATCATCAATTACAAAGAGGCAGTTGCATAAGTGCTGGAATAAACTTTGCTCTTCCTACAAAGGCTATGTGAACAGCTAAACGGGGTCAGATGAGAGGGGCAATTGCGCTAATATCCCAATTCCGACAATAGACAGTGAAAGATGCTTTAGATGTGAAATCATAACAAAATTGTCTGAAATGTCTCTGTAACCCCCATTAGTTAAAGGTTCACAAAGTTCCTGGAATAGTAGTGACAGCACAAGGGGTAACGGGTTTAAATTGAAAGTGGGGAGGTTTAGATTAGATATCAGGAAGAAGTTCTTCACAGAGAGGGTGGTGAGGCAGAACACAATTCAGAACAGGTTGCCCAGAGAAGCTGTGGATGCCCCATCCCTGGAAGTGTTCAAGGCCAGGCTGGATGAGGCTTTGAGCAACCTGGTCTGGTGCAAGGTGTCCCTGCCCATGGCAGGGGGGTTGGAACTAGATGATCTTTAAGGTCCCTTCCAACCCAAACCATTCTGCGATTCTATGATTTAAAATTGAAGGTGACATGGCTGATGATACGGAAAAGTACAGTTCTAGATTATTAATTTCATTAGTAAAATATGAAGTTCTCACTTCCCCTGTCTCATCTTTATATAGTGAGAAGCTCTTTCCCCTCTCCCAGATCATACTTCTTCTTCAGAAATAAGATGTCATTATTTATGGAATGAAATGGTACATGAGAAGATGATGACTATTATTTTCAAAGTATATTTTTGTCTGTTCATACAAATAGCCAAATCATGCAAGATAGATGTTAATTACATTTGATAGGAGAAAAGTTATTTCTGCAACTGCAGCATTTTTGGCAGCTATTGAGTTCATTGCACACTGCTTACTCAACTGGCAGCTTGCAAAACTTACAAAAATTGTCCTAATAAATGTGAGGATTATGACAGCATCTCCTGCTCTGTGTTAAATATCCTAATAGTGAAATCTGCAGACTTTTTATGAGGGACTTCAGATTGAGGAGTGAATTTATGTACTTCCAACACTTGTCCTATACACTGGTTTGGTGTATGTCAGTGTGAACAGCAAAATGGGATAAAAGTATGTGATAATAGCACCAAAAAAAAAAAAAAAAAAATCACATTTCTTCTGCCTTTGCATTTTGCATACTGCAATATGTATGGCATAGTTTTAGCATCATTGTCGATGTTTTTGGCCTCTGTGGCTATGTTTTCCATGGTGTCAGACCTTGAATTAATAGTAAAGTGAGGCTGAACACACTTGAACAGTTCATGTTCCAAAAATCCTCTCTGCTATTTCCCCTTTACTCTTTATTATTTTACTTTACCATTTTTCTTGATTTCTGTATGATCTCATGCTCTGCTAAAGATATGGCACCTTTGAGCAGCAGCAGATCTCCATTTACTCTTCTTACAGAGACCTAGACTGGTGGCTTAGGTTAAACAGAGTGTGTACATCTTGGGTGTATCGTTCATGTTCAGTTTGTCCATAAGAATCGTTCATGTTCAGTTTGTCCATAAGACACAGGATTTTTTACATTATCAGAGATTTTATCTGCATTATGCCCTCTCTTCCCATCACATTGCTTCACTTTTGGTTTCTGCGTTAAACAAAAACATAACTACAGTGAAAAACTTGTCAAAGCTGAAGCAGTCAGACAAAAAGAGAGCGCTGTGCATGCGGAATCTGGCGTGGCTGGACACGTTCAGACCTCATCCATCTCTAATCAAAGCTGTTCAACTTTTTCTGGTCTGTGCTAGAAGAGTTGGTCTAATTGCTTAGCCATTAGAGTTAACTTACCATATACTAACACATCTGCTTATATAATGTCTCCTGCAGGAGATTATGTGGCACACTAACATAACGCAGAACTTCACCTATTTACATGTCCAATTTTTCAGTTTCAAGTAGCAAGCACGTAATCGCGTTCTCATGACTGATATAGATCAAAATACAGCATCAACAAGTGTGAATTTCTTTCAAAATATAGTAAGTGCCATAAACCATGCATACTATGATTTGTCTCCAGTGTATAAATATGGATTTAATCAAAGCAAAATGAAAGACTGCTGTTCGTTTCAGATGCCTGCTGCATTTCTGTGTGTTATCTGGACTTGAAAAAAGTAAATCTTTTGAAGAAGAGCCACTAGAGGAAAGAAAACAAGTTACATATATTATTCAATCCTACTATTGGTATATATTTTATGGGCACCAATAATATCCAAACCACAACACTGTAAGTTCTGGAGATGAAAATTAATTTATAATCACTAGTATATGGCTGAACTCTAACATCAGACTTCTTACAATGTTGTTGTTTGAGTGCTTAAATGAGAGAAAATTAAGCCTATTAAGTTTAAAAGGGTTTTTGCTGTTTCTTTTAAGTGTTCATAAATCCGTAAGTCTGAGTTTTGAATTAGACTTAGGGGAAACAAATATCCTTAAAATTGTCAGAAAAAAGGGTTGTTATTACAGCAATGAATCAATCACTGCTTGCTGTAATAGACGATAAGGAAAAACAAAGGAGTCTATTAATACTCCTCTTAAGGCACTGAAGGAGGAATGCAGCTGCTCAAGTGGGCATCTAATGTCGTTTACAGCTGCTCTGGGCGTTTGAGATGTTTCTATGGGAGTTGCAGGTAGGAGACAGGACTTACAAGAGACTGCTGCCGGGAAGGGCAGAAGAAGGCTGGGGGAGTGGTCTCTGGCATTTTTCATGGCACTGGTCACCCATGTTTATGCAACAGAATTGCACCTCAAATGTTAGTGGACTCAGTTCTGCGCTGGAGGCAACCTTTTCCTCCCTGTTGACACTGTACTCGGGGATCTATGTTCCTCCTCAAATCAAGATACTAAGCCTAAAGCTTGAGATAGAAGGTTCACAAAATTTCTAAATCACGGCAAACTTCAGGGCTACACCCCAAGATACAGAGTCAGAGACCACTGAGTCCGACCTGTACTAGTAATGTACAGAGTCATCCTGTGAAGTGAGACAGTGTGAAGTGAGGACAAGACATTCTTAAGAATTTTTTCTAGTTATTCCTGTGACTTAAAGGATGTACTGTCCGTTTGCAGAAGCATTCTGAAATCCAAGTTATACGCCCTGCTGTAATTGCTCTTCCAGACTCTATACTCAATTTTAACTGACGACTAAAAAGGCAGGCCTAAAAAGAATCAGTAGCTATCTTTGTACCTTGGGGAGTATTTATGCAAGGCAGAATGGTTGTAATAGTAAAGATTTTTATTAATTAATGCTCAGTAGTTTGAGAGATAGGCAACATGGACCCAATCTCTAACTCAGTATCATGTGAGAAAGAGTGACATACAGATTTTCTGCACCTTGGGGGATACACACGGCTATTGAATATCACACCAACCAACCAAAGAAGACTGACAACATGCTCACAGAGACCATAGACCGTACGGATGCAGACAGTATGGATGCAGACAGTAACAGTGTGTGCTATGCAAAATATGGATACAAATTTTTTAATCTAGGTTCATTCGGTTCTGGTTGTCATCCAGTGAGTACCTAACAATCTAGTGAGAACCAAAATAATAAAAATATGAAGACGACACTAAGGTGGGAACCTCATGAAGATCAGAATTCAGTAATATTTTTACAGAAGTCAACACTTTTCACAGGTCTTTGGTTAATGTACAAAGCAATTTATAGATAATACTGTGACCACTGTAGCAACTTCATTCACTACAAATTTCCAGCAACTTAAATACTATATTCTGGTTTATCTGTTTACATGCAGATTTCAATGAATTAACAACTTTTTCAGTGACACTGACAGTAGGATTGAGGGCACCCTCAGTAAGCTTGTGGACGACACCAAGCTGTGTGGTGCGGTCGACACGCTGGAGGGAAGGGATGCCATCCATCAAGAAAGCTGGGGGGTTGGAACTAGATGGTCTTTAAGGTCCCTTCCAACCCAAACCCATAGACCGTACGGATGCAGACAGTATGGATGCAGACAGTAACAGTGTGTGCTATGCAAAATATGGATACAAATTTTTTAATCTAGGTTCATTCGGTTCTGGTTGTCATCCAGTGAGTACCTAACAATCTAGTGAGAACCAAAATAATAAAAATATGAAGACGACACTAAGGTGGGAACCTCATGAAGATCAGAATTCAGTAATATTTTTACAGAAGTCAACACTTTTCACAGGTCTTTGGTTAATGTACAAAGCAATTTATAGATAATACTGTGACCACTGTAGCAACTTCATTCACTACAAATTTCCAGCAACTTAAATACTATATTCTGGTTTATCTGTTTACATGCAGATTTCAATGAATTAACAACTTTTTCAGTGACACTGACAGTAGGATTGAGGGCACCCTCAGTAAGCTTGTGGACGACACCAAGCTGTGTGGTGCGGTCGACACGCTGGAGGGAAGGGATGCCATCCATCAAGAAAGCTGGGGGGTTGGAACTAGATGGTCTTTAAGGTCCCTTCCAACCCAAACCATTCTATGATTCTATGAATTGCTTACTTCAAAATAGGAAAGAAAGGGGGATTGAAGAAGAACAATAAATTTCTGCTACCACATTCTTCATCATTATTAATATTCTTAAAATGCAAGTATTATTTTTACTGTCACCATTAAGCATTCAAGACCACAAGTCATATCCCTTCCTCCAGCTAAAGTGATAGTCTCAATATGTGATATTAAATAAACAATAAAGTTGGCATTTTTTCTATGCTTTCTGATTGAAACCTCTTAAGTGTAATGTGATCATAATTCAGAACTTTCCTCTAAAACCAGGAATAGAAACTTTTATCTTGCAAAATTTAAGCTGTCATTTAGTCATCTTTAAAAAAATAATTAAGAATTTTGCTCTAAAGAATTCTGGTTCACAGAGATTCAGGATACATAGAGATTCAGGATAAAATTGTGACGACTAGCAACACTACATCAATCTATCTTGAGAAGATTCTCAAAAGTCAGGGTTAATTTTACCCATACACCTCTTACATGAGATGTGCAAGCCTGTATGGTGAGGAATATAGAGTGGATTGGAAGTGGGATGCTGTGTGTTGCACAAAGAAAAAAAAGTGATGCGCAGACTCTAGATAGCCATTAGTCTCAGCTCTGGCCATCTAGCTGAGGGCATCCATTAGCTCAATCCTCACGCAGGGTGGAAAGGTCACAGCACTCATGTTGCTGTTCCGGTCTCAATGCCCCCTCCATGTCCTCTCCTTGAAAACACAAATTAAATTGTGAAATGGAAGAACGCTGCTTTTAGGAATGCAGGTTGACATTTATCAAATGGTTACTCCTGGTTTGGCTCACAAAAAGGAAAATGTAACCAGTGGCAGTGGTGAAAGGAACTGTAGGTGTTGTGGCTGAAGACAGAATGCAATGATTTTGGTTGTACATGATGCAAATACACAGTTTGTGCTGTGTCTTGCGCTCTTTCCTCAACTGCCTACGCTGGAGGGAGTAGGAATACAAGCAGTAAGCATAACACAAATACACACTGACGGGCCTAACGCAGGTGGGAGAAACTCTCACCCTCCATCATGCCTGAAATATTTAGTTATTGCTGTTAGTTACTTCCCAAACAGTCAATTTTCCTCCTCTTAACTCCATGGGATTAACAGCAACATTTGAAGAGAGAGAGATCTTCAGTCTTAGCTAGACTGAAATGAGGAGATGAAAGAGCATTGCTGGTTCAGAGGAACCATCCTGGCTTTCAAACAAAGCAGTGATATTAAGGGAGGTTGGTCACACAGGCAGTTTTATGTATGCTGCTCCACTCTTACAGACCTGCCATGTGGCATAAGCTTGCAGCTGCCAAACCATACTAGGTGAGGCCTTGCTAGATGTTAAAAGAGGTGTTAGTCTGGAGATGCTATGCATCTCCAGGAAAAGATATTCCTTCCTCAGCACTCCAATGAGCAGCACCATCTCCCATGTTGCTGATGGAATGCCTTGATTTTGGGAGTCCAGCCTTCCTGATGCCACCAGATAAGGTGGTAGTAGGGTGTCAGGGAGGTAAGTTTACTAAATTTCAGCCAACTTATTGGTATTGTGGAAATGAAGTCCTACATGTGTGTGTGACCAGCTCCCCACTGAGCTCCTGGTCAGTGAACTTGAGATGACAGTCAGCTACCGTGGAGGGGGATTATTGTAAAAGGGAATATTATCACATGGATCTTGACTGATTACACAAGAGAGACTTAGGCTGTTTGAAGAAGACGACAGGTACAGTGGTGTGTGGTAATGATATGCTGAGACATGTAGCAATATTCTCACATCTTTCACATTCCCAGATGTCTGCCAAAACTTTTTTTTTTTAACTTTAACATATTTGCTTCATTGGATTGAAGTCATACCTTGTGCATACATAGTTCACCTTTTCTGGTGTGGCTGAAACTGGACAGCTTGCACCTCATCTGATCTAACATTAGGTGAGAAAATGGTTTGTTCATCTAAACTGACAATGGACAAACAGGGAAGAGAATTAAGGATCTGTTTGGACTTGTAAAAAGCATTCTTCTGCAGATGTCCTCAACTCCTTTTGAGTACTCCACTTTTTACAGAGGTTGTGAGATACTAGCCTTACTGTACAAAAATACGCATGAATAATGACTGGATAACTATTCCCTAAGCTTAGTGACACTGTAGAGTCAGTCACCTGATAAAGGCTTTACTTTTGATCTTATTCCAGTGAGTAACTAGTTTTAAGAGTTGTAGGTCAACAAGTGTGCAGCCTCTCCAATTTGCTTAGATTTAGAGTAACCTCAGCTTCTTGAAAGATTCATCATGAACAGAAGATTGTTACGGTTCTCGTAACACGGGAGGCCCATGGATAGCAGCAAGGCCATGGGTCACTCCTTCCAATATTTCTAACAGCTGGCTCACTCCCTTTGGAGAACTCTCAGGTGCAGTAGAAACTGAGACTGATCTGCAGAGTCTAGATGTCTAGTCTGTAGTCTTCATCCTAATACAGTCATCTAGAAGTGGTAGATGTCTGCTCATGGTAAGTGTTGATATCGGGCTTGTAGACATCTGTTATTTGTTAGCTGAAACATCTTACATTTAGGAATTTTTATCTAGAACAGATTAACTAGTATAGTGTAGCTACCATTTGTGAGAGAATAGCATCTAAAAGAGCCCAAATCTGCATTTTTTACAGATGGTTTAGCACCTTGGAGCGTGTCAAATGATGAAATGAAAGAAAATATTTCCCATTTCTTGATTCACATTGCTGAGCTATGACAATTCATCACAGATATATACACGTTTCTGGAAAGGTCAACCCGATGCTATTCACCAGTCAGAATTGTCATCAACAGACTCAATTAATCACTTGTTCACCATGACTTTACGCTGTTTCCTGAAACTTTTCACCAGAGAAACGGAAACTTGCTGAAATGCGCAGAGTGAGGATCTTTCCCAGTTTTGGCTATGTGGAAGTGTTTCAGTTTATCTAGTCCATTGAATAACCTTGAGAATTGTGGGGAAGTTTTTGCTATTGCAGCTTGAGTTTTTATCTATCTCAGCCGCAGGCCTAAATCTTTGTTTGCCTTAGAACAGCAGTCATTCAAAATCACTCACTGTATAAAAATCTTTTCATTTAGATGCAGTCTTTTACCAGTGATGTTCACGCAGCATTTTAATGGGATACAGAGGCCTCTTAAATCCAGACAGTTTTCTACAGGCAGCGTGAGGCTTCAGACAAGACAAAGCAATGTAACCTCTCAGGCAAGAATGTGGTATCAGCTCCTAGGCTGTCTTGAGGTAAACAGAGATGCTGTGGAGTGTAATGTTCATATCCAGCAGCTTGATTGAGCTCCAAATGCTAAAGCATGTCCTAGGAAGGCATTTGCAGTGTTATTAACAGCCATTAGCTCACAGATGCTAGATTTACATGAGGGCATAATAACCTTAGGAATCCTGAAACATCTGGCAAATGGCATCAGGAATGTAATTTTGGCTGGTTTTGACTCATCCACTGAGATGTGGCTCCTCTGAGTCTGCTTGTGAGGTTTTTTGTGGGTCTGGGACAACTACAGCTACCTCTCAGTGCCCAGCACTGTGCTCTGAGTAGTGGTGTTAGACCACCAGGACCTGAGATATCTCTTGTTGTATCTCATGCACTCAGTTTGCCTCACTGCTTTAATTGTTTCGTAGCGGCACAAGGATGCCAAGTCATTGTCAGGCAGCTGCTTCTATGCCCCAAGGGTCGAAATCCAAAAGTTTTTCATTTTGAAACCTGCAGGTGAAGTCACTGTGTCGAGATCATGTTAAAAAGGTGAAATTAACATCTTACATAGATTCACCCTTCTTTTGAACAGCATTTGTATCTGACCCCTAGATTAGATTTTGCGTGGAGAAATAAACCAAAGTTACAATATTAGTTTTCTATGAGCTTGTTTCTTTAATAATTAAGTTGAAGTACAGCATTGGTGTGTTCAGCCCATGGCCAAGATCAGGTGAGATGAAGGAGATGGTGCCTTTTTTTCTTTTTTCCCCAGTATGTGATGCACTGGAATTTTGTTTACCACTTGGCCAAAAAACCCCAAAATATCAGTCTTGCAAGGGAAAGACTCCAGAGCTGTATTACAGCTGGGAGCACTAGCACCCAGGTTGCTTCACAGATCATAGTGCCACTGTCCTGAAGCTTTTTACATGATGCCCTAGTGCTACAATATGCTATTTTGATCATTTATCAAAGCTTCCTTTGACTGTGATTGTAGCTGGAGAGCACATAAATTGAGCAACACCAGACAGTTCATGTCAAAATAATAAATAAAATCTTTTTTAAAAGCTCTATTCATCATCCAGTGATGCCTACCTAACAAACTAAAGGTACATATGTAATTTCAAATAGTATTAAAACATAAAATTCTAATAGCTTTATGAACAAAAGGCCTTTGATGGAACCTGGGAGGCTTTCATATCTCCAGTTGTTTAGAGTGTAAGATGGCTGCATAGGGAGAGAAATCCTACTTCAGGAAGTGTGAAAAGTATTGGATCTCAGGAAATACAAGCACATTGCTGAACAGTGCTTTTATAAATATTCTGACCTTAAATATCATTTTACCATTACCATACGTAGAAATCACTTCAAATGTTCATAGAAACCATGTTAGACGCCACAATCATTAGCCTGAGATTCTCCAATTACTTTACATCAGAACCCTGTCATTCTTCTCAAAATGAAGACATTTGAGGCCAGAATTTATTCTGAGATGTAATTTTGTACGTATCGGGCTCACATAATTATGGAGTGATTATATATTTGTACATTTCTGTCTTGCACTCTTAATATAGTGAAATTAATTATCTTGGGGAAAAAAAAATCTATGCTATTTCTATGTATTTTAAAGGACATTTTCCCTGTATATTTCGACAACGATCTGTGACCACAACAATCATCATAGCATTATGACACCCATATTTATTTTCAACATCAAAATTTAAGTAAGATGCAAGGACACATTGTTTTCCAGAGAAAAGAACTCCACATGAAGAAGTTCACCAATATCCAGCCCACACTTCACATGGATTAGCAAACAACTATATTTGAATGCTGTATCTGAGTACGCAAAACCATGAAAAGGAACAAAAAATCTCTCGTGCAGTTTACTAGGTAGTATGAAAATATTAGACAAAATGAAGTTCACGTTACTAAAATCTCCTGAACTTCAGGAAGTCTGTTGTATCCTTTGTTCACTAAATCAGCTACTTACATTTTGCCTTTGGGAGCCAAATTGCATTAAGTTAAAATGGCAATAAGAATTGAGAATTAAAAAGCTGTTAGGCTAATTTTTTTTTATAAGACCAATGCCAAGAATCTATATTCTACATCTTTCTTACATTTTACTTCTTTACATAAAGTATCTGTTTATCTATTTGGCATCAGAAACATCATGCCAGCTGTAATATAAGACTTGAGGCAAATTGTGGTGTTTTTAAAAATAAAGCCTTTCACAACCTTCCCATTTCCTATTTGCAAAGTCCTGGAGAACCCTACAGAATAAACTAGAGTTCAGGGTGATTTATTCTGATGTAAGATAGACCAGCCAATTTCTTTGCCACAACAAAAGAAGGATGAAAGGAAATTTCCAGAAGAATAACTTGGGACTATTCCACCCACATTATTGGTGCCTGTGTGTGTTTATGTGTCTCCCTCCTGTACTGTAACACACCAAAACGACCGTGCCCTGTGCTGTGGTCCATCTACAGTAATCTGTTACAGGCTACAAAATTGTCTTATCTTCACAGTGACTCTGGCCACCATGAGCTCGTTTGCTGCGAAGACAACATAAATCCCAAATTAGAATTTCTTCTACAAAGTCTCGGTGAGAAATGGAAGGAAAAATTGTGCACATTCCGGTACCAATGTGCAGCCTGACTAGTATCTGAGGAACAAGGACTGCTGGGGAGGACGGTGCACAGCGACAGGGCTGCATGAACACAGGACTACAGTCACTGGTAATCAGCTGCACTAGTGGAAAACCCAATTGGACCTAAAGAACAAAAATCTCCACCATGAGCGTGGTTGTGTACTGGGACAGGAGCCCAGGCAGGCCGTGGGATCTCTGTCCTATAAAATTTTCTGAAGTCCCATGGACGAAGCCCTGAGCAATGTGGTCTAACCACGAAGTTAGCCCTGCTTTGAGCAGGAGGTTGGTGAATGGAGGTCCCTGACAACTGAAATGATTCTATTGTTCTCTGATTGTCTTCTCCTGCAGGAGATGACAGCTGCTTTGGAAACTGAATTAACCTTCCTCCAAAATTCACAGACCTGATGTGACCCTCCAAACCTTTAAGAGAGTGGTCTGCAACCTTTATTAATCTGTGGACAGGAAAATATTTCCAGTGGTGGTCCAGATCTCAAGAGTAGCTTTAAATCTCTTCAAAGGAAGTTTCTTTTATTTATTTAGTTTTCACAGATTCTTTAATAGTAGGCCACAGATGCCTACGTGTCCATATGTCACACTGAAAACTCTTGTTTTGATGGTTCTAATGAGAACAATGTTGGATCAGACTCGATTTTCATTATTTTGCAAAACCATCCTTTCTAAAGAAATAAATTTGCACTTAGTAGTCTGCGCTCTCTGCCTGTCTTTTTTTGTTCTTTCCATACACAGACTCCTCTTGAATAAACAGCCTATAAACCAAAGAACATCACATCCCATTTTTACGTAGGAAAATGCAGAGCTGTTTTCTCCCTTAAAATAATGTGAAATGGGAAAAAATAAGCTACTTGGCATTATTGGAAAGAAAAATAAAAAGAAAGTTTCATCTGAGAAGTTTATCTTATAAGGCAGACGTATTACACATTAATACAGAAAAGTAATATGGGAACATGTATGCTTTCATGAAGGGAGGGGAACTCAGAAATCTATGTCTTATTCTACTTGTCATATAAAAGAACAGAGGAACCATCTTAATTACCTGTTTCCATTTTCCCATCTTGTGCTGCAGGCCCATCAGGAATTACACTCTTCACCTGGAGAAACTCATCTGGCTCATCCCCACCAATGATGGTAAATCCAAAACCCATGTTGCTTTTCTTAAGAGTTGTGCTGAGGAAAGTCCCCTTCAGCTGTGACGCATCACGGGTGAAGAGTGGTTTTTCTACATCAGTCAACACAAAGAAGAAAGACAAAAGTTCTGATCTAGTCACAACACAGCAGGGACAGCAGATAACAATACTGGCTGACAGCAGGTGACAGTGTATGAAAATCAAGGAAATAAAGAGTGCAGGCATTCCAGGAAAAAAAAAAATTTGTGAGTACTTATATTAATACAAAGCTTAAACCACATTTCTTATCTATGACAGTTCATCCATAAATGGGGAGTTATAAATGTTCTTTCATATTAGAAATACATTTAGAAGTGGATATTGTGTAGCTAAAATAATTACAACAATAAAAATGATCTGTGAGGTAATTTTAAAACCTCTTTCCTAACCAATAAATTCAGCTTTGTCGACAAAGTAATGCATTCTCCATAATTTCCCTCCCACCCTCAATAAGGAAAATATCCACTGAATATCTTATTCCATTTGTAAACAAGCAGGGCTAAGTATCAGGTGAGCTTTTCTTTCCAAACACGCGGGGTTTTGGCATCCAAGAAGTGACACACGTAACTGCTGTGCAACCCTCGCATGCCCTCTCCCCGTGCCTCGGTGTGCGGTGTGGGTGGTGGGGGCTCCCCGTGCCCCTCCCCGGTGCTGCCCTTGGTGGGGATGGCTGGGAGGAAGGTGCAAAGGTTGTGAGTTCAGCTGCTCTCGCTACGCCTGCAGCGGTGGGGGTGGGCTGGCCGGCAGCAGAGGACGTACCGTGCAGCCTGCGCGTCCCGGCAGGGTCGCGCCGACACTGGGGCAGGTCATTCATGCTGCGGGACCTCTTGGGAGCGAGGCGCGGGTGGGCGAGTTTGGGTCTAGGTAAGGTTGATGAGGAGCTTTCTACTGTTACAAAGGAGAACAAGCCTCATTCTCTGGCTATAATCTTATTTTAAAGTTTATTCGTCTCTACCAATACTGTTTGCTGCTTATACAGCTCATTTTATTAATCACGTTAATTTTTATGTTACCAAGAGGCTGTATTCTTGTAAACCCCTCTAACACAGTGCTTGAGGCTTTTAACTTAATTGATGCTTGCTAGATGAGCTAGCTTAGAAACATACCAAACATCAATTAACGGTAATTTAGAGAAAGTACAATTAATTATTTCAGCATTTCCAACCTCCCGTGCTCAGGAGAGAGTTGTACATTCCCAAAAATAGAATTTATGATTTTATTTAGAAAATAACTTGGGGGACTTATTGTGGTTTCTGTTTCTCAGCCTTTAGGAAACACTAGGGTCACCTTTTCTGTCATTTCTCTGAGTATTTTGGGCGGCTCATAAGTCCTGCAACTCAGAGCTCGGACATTTAGGGAGGAAAATGCTAGGAAATAGGTGGTAACATAGTGAGAATTGTCAGCACTACTCTTTTAATCAGACTATGACAAAATCATTGTCACATAAACAGGAGAGCAGGATCTTTCATCTTAACTAAGATAGCTGACATGGTACTGTACCTCGGAAACCTTGGGCCTGCATAGGCTTTGTTCCAAGTTCTGCGTTGGGCATGTTATGCTGCTGTAGCTTCCTTTTTGCTTCTAGGACAGGGTTTTCAAATTGTGTTCTTCTATTTATGTGGCTGGAAAAAATTTGGTTTTGATTAAAAACTGGGTGCAGTTGGGGAAAATGATCATTTTCACAGTAGGATGCTGTATGTGACTTAGGTGTGTGCGGTTAGAGAGCGAAACCGTTATGGAAACCCAATGGGCCTGAGCATGTCCCTTCTACTCCACACAGTTTTGTTGGGGATGAGAAATGCACAGTCTGATGCTAATGAACAGCACTGAGAAGGGTCCTATCATTTCAATATGCTGAACTCTGCTACACACAAATGGTTTTGATCTGTGGAACTACATAGTAAACAGCAGTACTGCTGAAGCATGCTACAACAACAGTTTCTCATGTCTTTAGTACAAGACAGGATCACAATGGGACCACAACTGAGAAAAGGGGCTTGTGCTGCAAGCATCGTTCTGGGGAAATAAATACATATGTACAGAAGGGCAGGTTTTCCAACATGTTACTCCTTACCCATTCTCACTGAGCTACCATGCACTGAGGCCTGAAAATCCAATCCCAGTCATGGGCTTTCAGCACTTGAAGAGCTGACCAGAGAACTTTTAAGACTCTGTGATCCTAAAAAGGGTCGAATAACTTCAATTTATACCAAAATGACTTTTTATGCCATATTAAGCACTTTTCAGGTCCCTTGGGATTCAGATCCTAACAGTGCTTCAAAGAAAGTAAGTGGAATTGCCATTAAGAAGTGAGGTAGAAGAAACAACAAGTCCTATGGGAGTGCAAGACTCATGTAAAAGCATATTTGATTTAATGAAGGGAAGTAAATGTGATAAATCCCGGAATTGCTACTTTTTAACATGGCTATAACTTACTCAAGTGCCTGCTAACTTGCCCTCGTACTCTAAAATTTTTATTAATAGTTTTCTTGTAAATTTTAGTCTATGATGCAGACAGAGAAAATCCCTTTTGTTTCTTTCCTTCCTCAGACAAGCTTTAAGATTGTAGGCTTTATGTTCCTAGACTTTGGCTTTCTAGTTAGACCATGCTGTAATTGTCAGGGTCTTCAGCACCTAAGTCTGTTGCAAACCTCAAAACATATGACGGAAGGGAGATGAACTTCACCAGTTAAAAGTGGAGAAAGACAAGACTTCCATGCAGTAAGTAGGGTAAATATGAACTACTAACATAAGCATGAAAAAGGTAATCTTCATGCTACCAGCTGTTGTGATGTATTTCAATATTGTAAAGGAAATACTGCTTTTGTTACTACACAAGGCAGTGATGAAACATGCGTGAAATACTACACAAAGTTCTGATCACTCATCACCAAATAAAATGAATCCATAGAAAAGATTTTACAGGAAGACCAGTGAAAGAAAGTGTCATCTATGATAGAAGACCAAAAGAGTTTTAGCTTTGTATTCAAGCAGAATTAATTCTGATATATAATTGCATTCTTTGAATACGTTTGGAAGTAAATACTAGAATGTATTAAAGATGTCAGGATTTCAGACTTGAAATCTGTAAGCTTCTTAGAAGCATAAGTGTGAAATTAAGAAACAGTTTCCAGTAGCAGATAGGGGATAAAATGTCTAGCTTGTTTTCCGTTATCATTTGTTAAGGTTAAAAACAGGGTTGCTACACAGTGGGCTGAGTTAATTGCTTTAACATAGGGATCATGTCTTATTTTAGGGGCTCTGAAGTATCCTGCCCTGGTCTTTAGCTGCCCTTCCAGAAAAACAGGGTTTCCTGTAGCTTTTGCACGACACAGATGTAATGGATATGCAAGATCACACTACACATCTGCATTTAGGACCTTGATCTATGCTTAATGTCATTCTGTAATTGCAGGGCATATTTCCGTGCCATCGGAGGCCTCTTCCAGATCTAAGTTACAACTTATATGGGGTTCTGTGACATTAAAAAGGTAGGATTTTAGCTAATATAGGATTGTGTCCATGGCTCAAGGAACATCAGTTCCCGTGTTTGTGGGAAGATAATGGAAGAATGCTGAGAAGGACTGTACACACGCCCAAGTGACTTGCAGCTGGGATGTAAAAAGTCACATATATCACACTAATCATTGTTTAGTCTTGGGTGCTTGACAAGGAGAACATCTGTGTTTAGATAATACAGGCCTCTGATGGAGTCAGAGGCACCCTACTGAACATGCTTGAGGTTCCTGCCCCGCAGTGGGAAAGAACAGAGTACAACGGCAAACTACGCCTGCGGGAAACCCTGGTAAACAGGTGAAAACAGCAGGTTTGGCGATCCTCTAGCTCCGTGTTCTCTGTGTTCCCCCTTGCGTGCCTCTGCCTGAGTGCTGCTTTGGGGATCCCCCAGTTCGTGAGGTAACGGAAATAAATTTACTCTTTGCATTTCATCCATGGTTTTGTGGTCGTTCCTGCATCCGACCTGTGTCGGCTCACACAGCTGTACTGGCGTGACAGCTAGAATTTGTTGTCCCCTGCCTCTCGACAGTTTCTAGGTAGAGCTTAAGCTGCAGTTTATTCCATTTACACAGAAATGTCTTCAGTAATGGCTATCTTGAAAATGACATTTTTGTCCTAGCAGATCAGAGAGGAAGACTGGCAGAGGTACTTGAAGCACCTCAAATTGTTGGTGCAACCTTAATAATTCTTAGCTCCATTTTATTCCCACGACTTGTTTATTCCATGTTTTATGGCAGTGTGAAGTCTCAAAAGTACAATGTGAGAATTCCAACAAATTCAAACAACAGCATTAAATAGTGTATACAAGAGGAGACAAAGAAAAGAAAATTGTAGTGATAATCAGTCATTTTTATCAGTCACTAACACTGGATCTATGCTCCTAGGCTGATGAGACATGAACCACTTCCCTTTCAAGCAATTTTAAGTGCTATTCAGCTTCATGGCTAAATCAGAAAAATTGTTCCTGATGACTTTACCTGAGAAAGAATTTATTAAGCTAAGTAGCTCTGGTGAAAGGACATTCTAGCTTTTCATCTAGCTACTTCAACTGCACACAAAATAGATTTTACTAACCTAGGCCTTACTAAGACACGCCAAATGTGAGTTTTAGAGATGGTTACAAGTAAGTGCTTTTCTGGTTAAAATAGATTTTGGATGCAATCATCAGCTCATTGCTCATAACACCTAATTCAGTGAGCATTTCTATCCTCACTTTTCTTCCCTTATTTTATACAATGCATATTAAACATAAAAGATGAATCCAAAGACGAGGATCCAACAAATTTCTCCTAGCACCACTGTGGCTGTGCAGAAAAATCATGCTGCCTTTTTTTCTTTCTAGTCCTAGGAACCCTGAATTTCCCTCTGCAGAGAAGAAGGGGTAGTTGGTCCTGCTGTCCTCTGTTAGGTCATCATATGCTAACTGGGGACAACCCCTCAGAGGTAGGATGTGATTTGGGGCTGCATTTAGCTGTGAAGTCAGAATAGGATCTTTTGTGTTATGAATAGGTACTGTCACCACCAGCCAGCCTGTAAGACATCGGCACCATTCTGCTAAGTTGGTTTTGTGATGGAGTTTCATATTGGATGTGCTTAAGACAACTGAAACACATTCTTAGGAGACTCATGGGAAGTAATGCCTAGTTGGCAAATTTTAGCTGATGGCCAAGATAATGAGCCCTATCAAAATGGTAGCACATCTAAGCATGTGCATCATCAGGAGGACTTTAACCTATATCCTTTTCTTAGCTACTTTAATATATGGTTTTCGGGTAGTTTGTGACTCTAACTTTTGAAATTGTTGCCTATAACCCACCAAAGTAATTCTGAGGATCAGAATGCCTAAAAGATGGACATTCTGATGTATAACTTGTTAATGCCTAACTCCTATTTACATTCACATTTTTCAGTTGCTAATACTTTATAACGACAAAAAGACCTGAAGTAAGTTTTTCTATTTGAGTATTAACTAGAGAGCTGTCAGAAATTTTGAGTCAGAGATGTACATTTTTTCCAGAATAAATACCTGTATGGCTGATTTAGCTGTTGTATTAAGGAGACTATGTCTGGAAATTGAGTTCTGTCTTGTAAGTTCTGTCTTGTAGTTAATCATCCTTAAAGGAGGAAATAATCTTTTGGCAATTAGAATGCTGAAAGACCCAGTGCACTCTAATAACCACATTCCCTCCATCGCCCTGCACAGCTAAGTGCTGCTAGTTCTTAGTTTATAAATTAAGAGAAAATTGCATGAAAGTTAACCTATGTATAGGATACACTTCTCAGTTCTGTCAAATGCCTACAACTTACGAATGAAGCCTGGACCTGCATAACAAGGCAAATGAAAATTTCAATAATGTCTCACACCTACATTCATGCATGATTAAGAGAGAAAGTTATATTGGGGACCTTATTTTTTAATAGAATTTGCAAATCTGTTGTGATTAGTCTCTATTAACTTTGCTAGCGAGACCTTTAAGGTTTCTGTTTCTTCTTCAGCTTTTCCGCTGGCCTCAGAGAACTGGAGCTGAGCATGGCTGGCTCTTGTAAGGTGAACCTGAGTCTGTCTGCCTCATTGCTCATCTTTACAAACTTCCCATGGGATACAGATATTTCAGCGAGCAGAGTATACAAGCCTTTCTTTCACTGACAGATTTAAAGACCTGCATGTAAATTTGGACCGAACTTGAATGTGTGAAAGTTCATAACATAACTTTTCATGATTTACCCACTTTTATGACATAATTGAGAGTTTATTGTTATCTGATTTTATCTAGTTAAAACTGAACCCATCTGTTGAATACTGGTAATAAAAAAGGCGTGACTGCCACTTTTTAGCATGAAATATGGAAAGTAATCTTTGTTTCAAACTTATTGAGCTCAGATAGCAAATTAAAATATGACACCAAATTGAAGTACAGCTCCATTTTACTGACTATAAAACTCCTTATGAACATAGCGTGGCTGCAGTTTTAATGCCATCCTGTGAACATCCATTCCACTTCTAAAAACCTCTGAGCCTGCAGTAGGTTTGATATATCTTTCCACAAATCTTATCTGTGGTGGGATTCATGGATTTGGCACTAACAGCCTTGAAGTATGTAACTGCCGAACAACATCTGGGCCTGGTGACTTGTGTCTGTTTACCTATGGGTGGACATGAAATGGAGATAAATACAGGTTCTTTTTCTGACTCTGCAGTGGAGTGTGAGCCTCACCCGTGCCAGAATGCCTTGGGCTGCACTAACAGAGCAGGGTCTCAGTAAGAGATTAATGCCCAGAAATTGCACAACACCTGTCACTCACCAAAATACACTAAAAAGGACTGGGGCAGAAGACTTACACCCAGCAGCTGTATAATTGCATGTGTAGAAATCTTCAGGAGGGGGGTAAGTATGAAGAGATACATGAACTCCAGCCCCTAGTTACTCGGGGACATCGTAAAAGAACTCGGGCATAAATAGAGAGGGTAATTTAATGGCATTACATAGGGACTTAAAAAAATTACCCAACTTTTTGCTTGATTCTGGACTGATTAAGCTTGATGAGGGCTCAGCAGCAAGGCAGATGGGGCTGCTGGCTCTTTCACCTGAGGGCAGGGAAGAATGCAGGGACAAAGAAGCAGAGCAGGTGCTACTGCATTTGGAGAATGGGACAGAAGGAGTCAGCAGGGCAGTGGCCAAACACTGATTTCATTTGTTTGTTTTCTTTGTAGGAGGGCTAGGGAAGGTGTGTGGGTATCCACAAGCTGCTTCTGCTACAGCAGTAAAGAAAAGGGAATCTTAATCTTCTAACCCTCCAGAAAACAGATCTATGATCCCTGTCCAGCTCTACCCTGTGTATGTTCACAGTAGGATATCCTGAGGTCTGGAAAAGCTGCAACCCCCATATCTGGAGAGTGATTCTGCAGTCAACATGTTGGTAAGGATTCAAGAGGCCAAGGAAATAATGTGTCACACAAACTAAAATTTTCTGGTTTGTATGAAACAACTAGAAAAAATGTACTGCTCAAGTGGCAGGATTTGAAATTGAGTTTTTAAATCAGGGGCCACCTTCTGTGAAGATGTCTGTTGTTTAATAAAAGGAACTAATGGATAGACCTTTCTCGACCTTTCAAGCACTGTCTGCACAGTGACAGGGAGTGGCTTTCTGCCTCCTTGCCTACATACTTTGTGTAGAGAGAAAAGTGAGAACTGACCGCCCCGAAGAGGTATCACAATTTTGAATCTAGATTCACTTTGTGTAAGTCTCACTCACTGTATTTAGCTAAAAAGCAGAAAATATCATCTCTCTGATTTACTTATTTTTTGTAGGAACTGGCCAGAACAGGTTCTACCTAGTACTTCAAACAAAAGCTTTCTGTTCCCCTTTGCACAGAGGAGCAAGAATATTTCTTCTTGTTTCATAACTAAAATAAAAATGGAAAAAAATGAAAGCAAGGATTGTTCTGTGAAAATAGATATTTATATTCCCTTATTTTCAGCTGCACTTTTAAGTACAAAATAAAACACAACATCCCTAAAATTTTATATGCAGCACATAAATAACCTGCCTTCTGGTAAAAACAGTATAAACTGCAGCAAGGAAGGACTACCCAGAAAAGGATCTTAACTGAGCTAAAATAATTATAATTTGCTCTATTCATTGATTAACAACATCTCTACCTCACTGGATATCCAAATATTAACATAGAAATTAAAAAAGCCCCAAAACTTTAATGAGTATGATCTTTGTACAAGTATTAGCTGGAATGATACCATGATAACAGACCCTGGAAAAAAAGAATGACTGAATGCCTGAGTCACTGATTTGCAACACACTGAATATGTTGGGACTCATTAGCTGCATTGATGACTAAGTATACCCTCAGTTTAACATGTCAAGTAATTATAACCATGCCTTGCCAGGCTAAGCACTGCAGAGGATACTAGCATTAGGTTATGACATATTAACAGCAACTTAATATTGAACTTGGGAACTTACTCAACATAATAAGTGCCATAAATGGGATCATCAATTTTCTCCCAGCCATATGGAAGCTCTGAAAAACAAAGAGTTATCTCTCTCAGTAAATGCAGTACAGAATGCTAAGCCTTCTAATAACAAAACTCTGGATCTTTGCTGGGTGTCAAGGGAAATAACATGATAGTGAAATTAGAGTAAGTGACCAAAGCAAATGCCAAATCTTGAACACACACCATGGAAGCCACAAGTAGTAGTAAGTTGAAAATTTGCATGCAAACACAGATCTGTCTCTAGAACAACACATTGAACTACTTTATTGTGCGAACAGCTGTGCCAGCCAACAACTGTAGCACATCTTGTATGACATCACCGCTGGAAGAAATGAGGGCATTCTGTTTTCCCAAACAGGTACATACAAAGAAGTTCTTTGCCTCCTGCCATGTAAGTACAGTAGGGTATACCAAAATGTTACTGAGAAGTTTTAACTATTCGTCTTACTGTGATGGCCATCCCACAGCCTCCAAAGGCAACCTGTTCCAAAGGTTAGTTATACATCAGGGACATCAGAGTACATAGTAGTACATGGTAGTACAAGCCAAAATATTATAGCATCTTCTGGCCGTAAAACTAACAACATTTTGCAAAAACAGAGATCTGTAAAACATTCCAGTATTAACAATTAAAATGTTTAATACATTAATTTGAAGATCTTGAAAATAAATCTGTGTTCATGTACAAGCTAACTGTCACATATATACCCATATATATTTTATCATCACTCACACTGAATGCTTAAAAAATTATTATACTGCCAACAGAACTTCATCTTTTGTTTAAAAGGCACCAGAGGGATGTTACAAGTATCTCAGTTGATGCAGAAAGCAGTGCTAGATGTGATGACTTAAATGGAGGAGGCTCATGAAGGGATAGGCATTCCCATCACGCACAGGTATCAATTTTTGTGCAGTTAAAGACTATAACACAATGTACGGGGCTGGTACGGAGATTATATAAGGAAATTTGATTTTGGAATTCCTATCTCATACTTTTTTTACTTTCAGAGACAATGAGTACCAAACTAGACAGAGCAGAACTGCTGTAGCTCATACTGAACGCAGTCAGTATGACTGGCCTTAAATATTTAACTGGCCTTAAAGAAGTATACTTAGATGATTTGAACTTCCTTTTTTTTTTTTAATGTGCTCTAAAAGGCAAATTGGAAAGTAAATTCTGACTGGCAATAGGGAGATTAAAGAGTTAAAAAACCAATATTAAGAAATTGCTTAATCTCTGCTTGTTACTTCTCCTTTAAATGCATCTGTAATGGCTGATCATTTCTTTAGTGAACCTGCTCAGACTGCTGTGGCCTTCATGTCAAATTTCTCAGAGGACATCCCTGCTCAACCTATTCCAATACTGCAGCGAAGGATACAACCTTCTGCCAGACACTGGCAGGTGAGGAACTCCATGTTACTCAAGGACTTCCATAATGTTGATAATCAGTTCTTAGAACATTGTTAGCTTTGAAATCTTCACAAGTCCGCACTCTGAACTGCTTTTGTCAGGGCTATTTATTTATTGTCACTTCATAGCAATAAATGCAGAATAAGGTATTGAAGCAGGTCACAGTATCCTAGGAGGGCTGTGGTTGGAAGGGACCTCTGGACACTGTCTAGCCCAACCCCTCTGCTCAAAGCACGGTCACACAGACCAGGTTGCTCAGGACCATCTCCAGTTGGCTTTTGAGTGTCTCCAAGGATGGGGACTCCACAGCCCCTCTGGGCAACTTCTTCAAGTGTTTGATCACTCAGAGAATTAATAACTTCTTTTAGAACTTCCCGCATTTCAGCTTGTACTCTTTACCTCCTGTCCTGTCACTGGACACCACGAAAAAGAGCCCGATTCCGTCTTCCTTCATGTTTTTATTTAGACTGATAAAATCCCCACTGAGCCTTCTCTTCTCCAGGCCAAACAGTCCCAGCTCCCTCAGCCTTTCCTTATAGGGGAGGTGCTCCAGGCCCTTAATCATCTTAGTGGCCCTTCACTGGACTCTCTCCTGTATGTCCTTGTCTCTCTTGTACTGGGGAGCCCACAACTGGACCCAGAGCTCCAGCTGTGTCTCACCAGTGCTGGGTGGAGGGGAAGGATCATCTCCCTTCATCAGCTGGCGGTGCTCTGTCACCCGCAGCCCAGGAGGCTGTTGGACTGCTTTGCTGCAAGGGCACGTCACTGGCTCACCAAGTCACCAAGCGTTAGACCCTGCTGTCGCTCTTTCCAGAGCAACAGTAAAAAGTCCTGCTCAGAACTTCAGTAAAACCTATAGGTGGTTGACCCTAAATGGCTTCCACAAAGTTCTGTGTATCATGACACAAGACTGTGGAATGGAACCGTGAGTATTCAAACAGAAAGCAGCTGACGCGCAAATCCTGTACTGCCCCTACAGTAAGTTTCTTTTCCAAGGCATGCATGATAAATAATGCAACAATTTGCTCTGAAAAAAATGATGCTTTTACCTAACCCTTGACACAGAATGAATATTAAGGATTAGATTAAATACTATAGATACATTTTATTTTCATGTAACCTTGCAAGGTTTTCTTCCCCTAATTAATGTTGCTTTCATATCTGGCTATCTAAAATTACATTCCCTTAGGGAAAAGTGAGGTAGGTACTGGTAAAATCTGTACATAAAAATACACACACACACATGCACGCACACTGACACACACAAATGTGTGCATAAGACTCTTCCTCAAAGTATGTTAGTAGATGGAGGTTTTTTCATCTATGAAATTAAAAAAAAACCCTATATGTTTTGCCCAAATTTAGCTATTTTTATGTACATATATACACTTTAAAGTATATAGATGCAGACGACATACTATATTTTACATATTTATGAAGATCTGAAATAATCTGAGGATTTACTATTAACCTATTGGCCTATTTTTTCGTAAAGTAATGACACATAACTGTATGAACTGGCACAACTATTGAGAAGGCAAGTGGCAAATCCCATTTTCTAGTGTAAAAGTCTGTAAAAATTTAATGAATTGGACATATTATGAAGAACCCACTTTTCATTGCATGGACTGAACCACTGATTATCTAACATCATAAAATTGTAATGGGTTCAGAAAAAAGGAAATAAAAAGTTACCTTAGTGTACCATAATAGATATGAACTCTATGTAAGGCTATGCTCTAATTTCATTTTTCCATTTCAGATGCAGCCTGTAGGCTATGTTTAATTAAAATTCTGTGTTGACCAGTAAAATGGGATTGCTAGAGCACAAACCCCAAGACCCCTGCCCGCCAAGTACTGCAGATCAGGTTAGTGGAGTGTTTACTACAGAGTTTCTGTTAGGAGAATCTTCTGCTACATTGCTTTCAGGAGCACTGTGATTATTTTTCATTACATTAAATAGCAGCATCTATTCAATTTTTCACTACTGAAATGAAAGATTACAGGACAGAAATACTTTAGTGCTTCATAAAATTGGAAGCTAAGCATTTGCGAAATTAGGGGTGAGGGCATTACAGTTTCCCTTTTTCATTTCACTGTGCCCAGGGATGATCATTAGGGATGACAGTGAACAGTAAATATTTATAAAAGACAATTGTTATAAAACACTTGTGAAGGAGGTTACTGTTGGCCACCAAGATCTGAATTGTGAAAGGAGCTATAAATTATAGTATTCTCTGATATTCATTTGCTAGCACTAGCATGCTAGTTCATGTATAATTTCTGCATCCAATGCTTTCATGGATATCGTGCTATGTAAGAAGTCTCCAGTTTCATGTGCTCAACATTTCTATCATTCATGTCTTTCAATTCTATTGACTCCAGGAGGCTTTCTCTTTAAAAAATAAAAAAACCAACCACCAAAAAAACCTACTCATTATTTTCAATCTTCAGTATCTAACATGCATGCCAACAGATCTCCTTCTATCATCCAGTGAAGGGCCTGTTCAGGAACATTCGTAAAATCACCATTTAAGAAATCAGCAATAGTTTGTGCAGCTTTTGGCAATGTTGATACCACGAGTGGATGGAAAGGTGCTGTATAAACTGTATAGCATGTTTTCACATTTCATGCTTTATTCCTCACCACAGAAGCAGCATCTAGCTAACACTGCAGGAGTCATCCAAAAAAAAAAAGATCAAAAAGGCATAGCTGATACTCAGACACTTTGCTCAGTATGCATCTGAGTGAGCTTTTAAATGCAGAAAGAGCTGCCCAATGGTATCAAAAGCCTTTGTATTTTCAAAAAAAAGAAGGACAGAAAGAAAGAAGGAAAAAAAGAAAGGCAAGGCTATATGAATTCAAGCAGGTCATTTCAATAGTCAGTGGCAGTACCTTCTCATCACAGTCTGCTTATGCTGATGGTCCAAATGCTCTTATTCTGCCTTCTTAAAGCTGTTGGGTTTTGGAGTAATTTTTGATGGCGCCACTTAACCTTCCCTAGGGGTGGAGGAAGGAGTACATTTTGGATCTCAATGGGCCAACATGAAAAAGCATACTACCAAACCCAAGGATTAATTTTTCTGAAATTTATGGAGTACTAACTGTGTTGAAGAAAGTCATAAAAACGTCTCAAGGTTTCAGAACAACAGCCAGCATTGTGTCACTATCCTGCTGACAGGCTGGAAAGAAAGATGAGAGCATATTTTTTGAATCAGCTACAACCAAAATATTTGTATAGTACAAAAGAGTATCGTATGAGAGAGAAAAAGGAAATATAAAGCCTACTGTTATTGCAAATGCTGTCAATAAGGATGTGGAAGCTGTGGAAGTCAGCATGAATTTGGTTCACCTGCCTTGTTACCAGCCAGGCACAGGTCAGGAATCCTTTTCTAACCTATGTATGAGACTTCTCAGAAAACATTGTCTCTTTCCACGCAACAGTCTGTGTTTGTTTTATCTCTAGCTTTTTCTCTTCTCTTTTCTTTTCTTTTCCTGTTTCAAACTTAGTTTTGCTTTTTCAGCTCAGTTACCTACTACAGAGGCTATCAGATGAGCTGGGTTAACAGTCACAAAATACTATGCAGTGGCACACTCTTCCAGTTTCTTCAAAAGATATAGTCTTTGCAATTATTTATCTGTAAGTCTAAACAAATGGTCCTAACCATGTACTTTATATAGAAAACGTCGCTTGCAATACCCTAAGGCACAGTAAACAGATTACCAAGGAGCGGCGGATGCTGCTCCCTCGGGAGCAGAGGGCTGGAGATGTCTGGTTTGAATGTTCTCGTTACACATGTCCATATGGCACTGCTGCATTGGGTTTGCATGGCAAGGTTTTGGTAGCGGGGGATACAGCGGGAGGGCTTCTGTGAAAATTGCTAAAAGCCTCCCCTGTGTCTGATAGGGCCAGTGTCAGCCCTCTCCAAGATGGACCTGCTGCTGGCCAAGGCCGAGTCCATCAGCAGCAGTCACAACGCTCTGCGATAACACGTCCTCTGCAGACAACAAGGGCAGTGGAGAAGGAGGGCAAGAGGTGCTCCAAAAGGACATAGTGGAGATTCCCCAGCAGCCCGTGGTGCAGCCCATGGTGAGGCAGGCTGTGCTCTGCAGCCATGGAGGGTCACGGGGAAGCAGAGACCCCATGCTGGAGCAGGGGCATGCCCGAAGGAGGCTGTCAATGGGGCTCCAGCCCAATGGGGCTCCAGCCCGCACTGGAGCAGTGTCCTGGCAGGAGCTGTGGCACTGTGGAGAGAGAAGCTCAGGCTGGAGCTGGTTTGCTGGCAGAACTTATGACCCCGGGGGGGACCCAGGCTGGAGCAGTTTGTGCAGAGCTGCAGCCCATGGGAAGGACTCATGTTGGAGAAGTTTGTGGAAGAGTCTCCCATGGGAGGGATCCCATGCTGGAGCAGGGGCAGAAGGTGAGGCGGAAGGAGCAGCAGAGACAACGTGTGATGAACAGACCACAAATCCCATTCCCTGTCCCCCTGTGCTGGTGGCGGAGAAGAGATAGAGAAAATCAGGAGTGAATTTCAGTCCAGGAAGAAGGGAGAGGTGGGGGGAAGGTGTTTTAAGATTTGGGTTTAGTTCTTTTTTAACTCTCATTTGATTGGTGATACATTAATTTTTTCCCCAAGCTGAGTCTGTTTTGCCCATGACACTAACTCCTGAATGATACCTCCCTGTTCTTGTCTCAACCCTTGAGCCTTTCACCATACTTTCTCTCCCCTGCCCAGCTGAGGAGGGGGAGTGACAGAGTGACTTGGTGGGCACTCGGGACACAGCCAAGGTCAACCCACCATACCAGCCGACACATGAAACAGATGGAGTAGTTGTGCTCCTGCTCCTGCAGCCTTGTTACAGGTTGCTACTAGGAAAGAGAGGGTAACATTGCTCACTGAAAATCACTATTTAACCTACTATCCACATATCTGTGTGAATTCTGCTAGGTCACCTATCTGCATACCATAAACAACGAAAAAAATCAACAGTTATATGTTACGGTAACATCCTTTACACTATGTCAACAAGTTCCTCCACTTAGACATGTTTCAAATGTCACTGCCAAAGCTGGAAAATCCAATTACTAACATGAACTTCTCTAAGATAGTGTACAAATAAAAAGCTGCTGGAGAAAATAAGATTAAAAAATTGGTAGTTGCATCATTCACTGTCTCAGTGAAAATAAAACCAAAGGCAGCATGGTCAGCTCCACCTCCATAGCAAAACCAAATTAACTCTTCTTGTCATGGAAGACCTGAAAAATTTAGGGAAGGTACCAACTCCAAGCCAAGCCATGTGAGATCAATTTCAATTAAACTTGTGTTCTCCAACTTCCTTTCTCATACCAGCAAATTTCACAATGTCATGACTGTTTATGTTCTGTCTGTAATCACAAACCATTCATGTGCAATTTATTCTCATGAATAAAATGACATTATGCATAATTTCTTCTTGCACAATGGAAACAAATGTCTAAGTAACATTCACATCTGATAAATGCATTTTCTTCCTTCTGTGCAGCTTATTGTGACATGCTACATCCTTAATTGTGCAGAACACAGATTACTAAATATTGCTATCAATTCAATAGTATTTTCTCCCAGCATTGTTACCAGGTGAAATATTGCCAACAGTAGGTATATTTTTAACATTGCATGTACTTGATCCCTCTGACAGGAAGAAATGCATAATGTCTAATTATGATTTGCATTAATACAGTGAAAAAAATACTAATTGAATTACTGAGGTTTGACTATCAAAAAAAGTTCATAAAGGACTTGTTAAGTTATTAATTTAAATAAAAATTTAAAAAGCAATTAAAAAGAAATTAGGGGAAAAATACCTTATATGTTGACAATTTAGTTAGGTTATTGTAGACAGTGTCTAAGATAGTTTTCTTAATAAAGACTTAATAAGGAAATCAATTCTCAACAGTCTAGTAGGCAATAGCTGAAGCTGTTCTGAGCACTCTCCATAGACCTTTTCAAGACAAAGCTTAAGGTTTCTGTTAAAAGATTACAAGCAAATGACAAAATCCTGTTTTCAGTGTATTTAGAAATAACAGATTTAAGGAAAGCAGAAATACTGAAAAATACGTATTATTAAAACTTTTTCCCCCCCATCGAATTATGTTAGCCATTTGTCTTGTTCTCTGTCCTTATTCCTGTGTTATTTGTGCTGGGTACTTGGTTTCTGTTACAGGAAGTTTGAGGAGAGAGAAGCTTGTTGATCTCACAATTTCCACTGAAGTAACCAGTGTTTTTTCTAATAAACACTGCAAAATCTGATTTTTTTAGCTACAAGTTCTTGCCCAGGAGACTGGATATGAATGCATCCAGGCTTCCATGGAATAACAGCTATGTGCCTTAGCTTCCAAGAATAGTTTGGGATAATTTCTGAATTCTGTGTTAATTACATGTTACCTCATTTTTAGTATAACAAAGGGGACACCTAAACAGTCACTGAAACTCTTCTCCTCACAGCTTGAGCTTTAAACTAGCCCTAACGTGGGCACTGCTAGGAATGAAGTCACTTCAGGATGAATCTCGGTGCAGAGCGCGAACCAGCCGGAGGAGCTCAGCACACGTCGAGGAGCTGCAGCAGCACTGTTCAGACGCACATAAGTTCCAAGTTCAGACGCACATAAAAGGGATGGTTGCAGGCACACTCGTTTTGCCAGCAGAAAAGGAGCCCCAAGAACATCAACTGCATGCTGCATTATCAATTTGTGTTCCTGAAGTTCAGCAGATTTGCTGCATGCCATGTATACCTCCAGTGTGGAAGATTCTGCCTTTGAAACTGATTTTATTAACACAGCGTTTTTATGATATATTCTTTAGACTTCGAAGCAAACAGTCTGAAAAGAGCATTCTTTTTGATCTTCTGGATGTTCAAATCTTTCAGTGCTTGTACCTCATTACCGACTCTATCAATTCAGCCTTGTTACAAACCAGTGTTTTCTACCTAATAACTGCCTGATCTTATGAAGTTAGGCTTTTCTTCTATTTGCTTTTCAGTCTTTTCATTTATTTATATTATTTCCTTTGCTGTTAAATATTTAACAACATACCCTGTGAATTTATGCAGTTATTGAATTTACTGTTATTATATAACCTAAAAACCTTCAGTTTGTCTACTGACCTAAAAAGACCCATAAAAGTATGTAGCTACTAATAGCGCAGGCTGGACCTCATGGGAGGCAGCTAGGTATTGTGTTACTAGTATCTCAAATTCATATATAAGCTTCAACATACTTTAGCTAGCTGTTCACCTCTTAACCTCTGGTATAACAAAGAAAAAAAACCCTATTATTCTGTAATAAACCCCAAGGACACATTTTAATGCTATTTTCAGTGCCAAACTTCACCGAAGTGGAGAGAGGATTACCCTCAGTCTTGCTTCACAGGGCAAGTGCTCCTGCCCATCTTGGTGACCCTCTGCTGAACTCACTCTTGTGTATCAATCCAGTTTTATCATGTACTGGGGATCCTAAAACTGAATGCGGTATTACAGATGAAGTCTGTGTCTGTTCCCAGCCTGTACTGTTGCAAGATTTTCTTCCTTCCCAGGTGCAGGACTTTGCATTTGTCCTTGTTGAATTCTGCAAGGTTTCTGCTGGCCCATTCCTCCAGCCTGGCTATGTCCCTCAATGGCAGCCCTGCCCTCAACCATGCTGACCGGTCCCCCTGGGGTCACCTGCAAAGTTGACTTTGTGGCCTCCGTCAGACTATGCATAAAGACGTCAAGCAGAACAGACTTGCTGTAGACTCCTGCAGTACTCCTCTTGCACAGACGTTCAGGTATAGTATGGCCCATCAATCACCACCCTCTGAACCTCACCGCCCAACTAGTTATTTACCTGTACAGTTCTCCATCCATCCAGATTTTTAATGCCCTAAATGTGATACATAAATATTGTCACACACAGTACAAAAAATCTTGCAGAAGTCAAGGTAAATGACATCCACTGCTTTTTCTTCAGCCACAAATCCAGTCATTTTATCACAGCAATGAGGTTGGTCAGGTGTGATTTGCACTGGGTAAATCCGCACTGGCAGTTCCCTGTCACCACACTCTCCTTTGGGTAAATGCGATCTCAGAGGACTCACTTCATGATTACGTCAGGGCCTGACTCCTGCCAGTGTCCTGAGCTCCCCTGTCACAGCATCTTGAACTTCACTATTTCGTGGTCACGATAGCCAAAGCTGCCACCGGTTATCACACCTCCCACTAGTTCTTGCTGTTAGTTCAGAGCAGGTCCAGCTGTGTGTCACCCCTCATGGGCCTGTCTCGTAACTGTATCAAGAAGTTATCCCCAAAAACTACCAGAAATCTTGTTGCTTGCTTCTCCTCTGCCTTGCTGCCCGTCTAGCGGATGTCAGGGAGGTTAAAGTCCCCCATAAAAGCCGGAATCTGTGATCAGAGACTGCCTTGAGTTGTTTAAAGGCTTCCTCACCTTGATTAGGGGGTCTGTAACAACAACACACCACGGTCTCCCTTACTGCCCTATACTGTGATCCTGACTCACAGACTCTCCATCAGCCAGCCAGCCATTCCATAGGAGAGCTCCATACATCCAGGCTGTTCCTCTGCACAGAGGACAACTCCTTTCCTAATCTCGCTTAACCATCTTTCCTGGTCAAACAGGGTATTTTACCTTCTTTCTGACTGATTTTTAAACTAAAAACTCTAAACTTCAATTAAAATTTCAATCAACGTTAGAAAACCCTTTTTTCGTGACTTCATTTGTCTCACTAGGCCTTGAGAGTCTCAAGTCAATGTTTGAACATAAAGCACACAGCATAATGTTTTCTGATTTTGTTGTTGTTGTTGTTTGTTTTTCTGCCTTGTTATTACACCAAATGGCAATTACTTGATTTTATGTGGCAGGCCAGTGAGGCAAATGGATAGACCTATTATAAAAATAGATGGGAAAATGTAGCATCTATGGCGATAATGAAAAAAAAAACCAAACCCCAAACAGCAAAGAACTACTTTGTATTCTTACAATGAACTGATTATCTGTGGGTGGTCCACAAATGAAAAGCTATCCTGCCCAGACTAAAAAATTTCACAGGAGCAGTACTTATTTGTGTCGAGCTTCAACTGCCTCAGAAGTGTCAGATACTGGCCTTGGATGGAAGTCTCGGAGCAGATGAAATAAACTAGTGCCCTGATCAAGTACAAGACATCTCACATTTCTGTATTTTATTTCCAAGTGGCCAATGAAGATTTTTCCAATCAGATAGAAGAATCCTCTTCAAGGTACTTCCTACATGATCCGTTTCCATGACAACCATGCTTTTTAATAATATGTTTTCACAGTTCTGAACAGTAGCTGGATATATATAATGCAGATACATTAGTTGTTTAAATAGTATTTGATGAAATAGATAAGTGAATACTGTCGATGAGGGAGATTACATTGCACTGTGGAAAATTCAGGTTAACACTCCAGCTGCTGCGGCAGCAATTCTTGATTTATCCGACTGAAATAAGATTAGAATTAGAATCTGGTGGTGTCTTCTCAGTAGCTTCATTGCCATGTCTAGGGCAAGAACTTTAAAAGTCCCATCTTTTATTACTTCTTGCTTTGTTGCACAATAGACAAAAATCTGCTTTAGTTGCATGCAACTGCTTTCTGAAACTTCTTGTCATAACTTATTCATCATTATGCATTAGTTATATTTATGAGGACACTAAAATTGAGTCACTCTGTACTTTAAACATTATGTTAAAAAATCCCTTGGCATCTGAATGACAAGGAAATATGTATGAATTCAGAAGCTTATTTTTCTTTATTTGAATTGTAATGCCATCTGCCAAAACTCTCTCTCAGTATGGTTCTGTGACAGCCTCAGAAAGGAGCTTCACATGAGAAACGGGGGTGTGGTCCTTCGTTAAGCTACCAGACAAATTTTGTTTGCATTCATAAGGGCACTTTGTAAATGCAGTGTGCAATTAATACACTCATTTGTGATAATGACAAAATAATCAGGTTTCTCAGTCCTTTTTCCGTTCAATGTTGTAACTGTTTGGGATAATAATAAGACAATTAAGATCTACCCATGCTTTCTTCATGTTTTAATGTTCAATAATGTTGGCATGTACTAACATGTTATAGGAAGGAAAAAAAAAAAGGAAGGCTAAGTAGTACTTTCAAGTTCATAGTAATTTTTTATCTTTGTGCTCTGCAATGTCCTGAAAAGTGACAACACACATATTTTCCACTCCCTTTTCCCCTCCTCTCTTCGTCAGTGTAAAACCTTCATGAGGGTGAATAGAGTAGTAACCCAAACACTAGAGAGGAGGACTAAGAGGGTACTGTGTTAGAGGGATAGGACAGAAAGGGGACAGAGATGGAAAAAAACAAAGAACAGTCTGTCATTCTTCATGTATCTTGTTTTTCATTAAGCATCTCCAAAACCTTGCAGGTTGTTTTCCCAAAGTAAAGAGCCTCTTCCCAAGAAACCCCAAATCCCCTTCAAAGACAGGGTGCGGTCTATTTCTAAGTCTCCCTAAACATAGTAGGCTTTTTTATAAAAAAAAATTGTTCCTCTCCCTGCCTCCTTCTTGAGACTCCTTCCTTCTAGCCACCACCAGTGATGCAGCCCCCCTGAATTCTGCTGGGCATGAGTACCTTCACTGCTGTGTCTAAACCCAAGTCTTTCCCATTTCCAGCACTTCTGAGGGGAATAAGATTATAAAGACAACCAAAAGACTCCTGTGGCTACCTCAGAAAAAGCGTATCTACAGCAGTTAATGGAAGAAGAGAGTGCCTGCTCACTTTTTCATTCCTGTGCACCAACAGTCTATTTGCATAAGTCAGGGGACTTTCAGGTTACTCAGTCATATGGCTGCCTTTATAATGAGTGTCAACCCAGAGAAATGAGGTATCTGACTTTCACAACACTGCTACATGTAGTTTTAGAATCAGCAACAGATCTGCTTGATTTATTCCTACAGAAAGTTACCTTTTCTTCAGTGTATGCCCTTGCTTTGCACCATCTGGTACCATTTTAATTCCTGCACAGACATTGTATGAATTAAGTATTTAAAATAAATAAATTATTTTTAATTGCATTTGTACTTAATGGTTGAAGGTAAATCCCCAAATTGAAACTGTATCAATTCAGTGGCATAATAACCAAATCTTCATTTTCAACTCCTCTTTTTCCGTCAGTCTTTTAATTTCTGTTCTTTACTCTTCTTCAATCTTTTCACCTCCTTAAATACCAAGGTAACTACAAGTCCTTAAAAAAGAGGCCCTCCTAACTGCTTCCCCTACAACTTATCCCAGAAGATGTATGGTCTAACACAACTTTAGTACAGAATGGACCCTACAGAGACCCTGAAGGAACACTGAGACACAAAGATTGAACAGATCTCTAACTGCAGTATCTCATTTCAGCTCAGCTTTCCCTGAGTCTATTTTATACCTTTCTAATTCCCCTGTAAACCATCTCAGAAGTAATCAGATACAGGCACACAAAGGCATGCCTTTTACAGACTGACCCAGTGATACTTGACTGAAATGATTTGAGGATTTCTCCTTCTGGCCCATAAGAACAACTCAGACTGAGTACTTAGGCTGGGTCACCTCGTCAGCACACCCTGTTCAGAAGGCTCAGTAAGAAGGGCAGCAGCATGACCTTAGTGACTAGAGCCTCAGTCACTTCAAAAAATACCTGCCTGAGGGACTAAAGGAAAATATCAAAACTACTCTTCAATGAAACCTGTCCCAAAATCAGTAGGAAGAAGTCTGAGGATATCAGACAAACTGCAGAAATTGCAAGCAGGAGAAATGGAGAAATTAGACTGTGGCAACTGGTTTTATTAAGACTGATTTTGTTGTCATTGTCTGTAACTAAGCATAGCTGTAAGATAACCAAGGAAGAGCAAATAAGCACAGAACAGAACAACTTTTAGGTGGCTGGTATATTTCTTTTCATTTGTTTCCAGTCTTATTGAAACTTAATAAACTCTACTGGCCACTTGCAAGCGGAACTCAGAGGATGAGAATTTTATTGGGACTTCTTTGCTGGACAGGCATAGAGACTGTAATTATTATCTTAAAAGTCAAGCAGCGCTGGAAGAGACTTGATTTTACATCTCTCTCGATGGTCACTCCTGACATTGTAACTGTAGTGCTTTCTGTAATGTACTCCTGTAAAATGTAAGGTTGGGATACTGTTCCATAATTTTCAGATGCAGCAGAATGGGCTAAATTACGTTTGCTTGTAAGTTATGATAGATTGACTGTGTGCACTGATCAATACCTAGTTATGTTTTTCCTTGGTGAACTTTAATTATTGTGAGAAAAATGTTATATGACTACAAAATATGTGTGCTCAATTCCTAAATTTCCCTTTTGTGCTGGGCTGCAGTCAGGATTTGGGGACTTAAACCAGTGTCTGCTTTCTTCTTTGATATGTAATTAGGTGCTTGCATTTCACAGGCTTGGTTCACATCTGGTTCCCTGGCCTGTTCTCACAGAGAAAGATTATTTCTGTATCATGGGAAAAATAAGCCTCCAATATTTTATAAAAAGTCTTACAAATGCGGGTAATTGAATGCTACATGCATTTTAGGTACATATTTTTCTCTGCTCCACTGACAAAGTCAGTTGTGCAACTGCCATGTTTGTAAAACGGTTGGCTCTAAGCACTTGCAACACCTGTGGCAGAGGCAGCCTCTGCCAGCCTTTTAGTGCACTGTGAAATGATAAAAATTTATTAGTTTTCCACTATGCAGTTGCAGTCCTAATTACACAATGCAGCTGGTGCTGCAGGAAAATCCATGCTGTTTACAGTAAAGGAATTTAAGTGGAAGGAGTGAAGATGGTCTTGCTTTGCAACTGTCTCTTTTTCCTCTTTAATCTTTTCTTTCCTCCTACCATTTGAAAATGAGTAGATGATGAGAAAGGGCAAAGGGACAAGGAGAGTACAAGGGATGAGTGGAAACGAGTGAGAGAAAGCACCTGTGTGACGGTTAAGGGAGGAAGATCCACTGCAATGATTGCCACAATAGCTGGGCAAATCTTGCTTGGCCTGGCCCTGACATTGCTCACGTCCCTCCGTATCTTCCTTCTCTCGTCCTTTATTTGCCAATCTTTTCTCTTTTGCCAGTTCTATTTCCTCCATTTTTCTCTTTTTGTAAATTTTATTTATAGCTTACTTTCCCCCCTTTTTTTGAAATTGTTTGAGTCAGTAACAAACAGGATAATTCTTGGTTTCCTAAACCTATGGAAGACAATGGTCATCTCCTGCATGTTAAAATGGGAACAAATGTTCATCCAATTTGTACCATACAGCCTAAAGAAGGGGGAATGATTGTGTTTATAACTTCAGAGTTTGCAGAAGCTGTCTGGATATCTGTACCAAGTCTAAAAAAGAATGGTATAATATGGTTTTGAGATCATGAGCTGGCTGCTCCTTAAAAAAACCCAAAAAACCCCTGTGATAGGAACATGTAATTCACTAGTGAGTGCTTTAGCATGACAAGGATTTTATAAAATTAAAACTCATTTAGACGTCAGTCTAAGGTTCTCCTGAGAATATCTGCATTTTCCTGTCTTCCTTTAATAAAGGTAATTAATGCCACTCCGTTGCTTTAGGACCACAACAGGGTGTACACAGGGCAAGTAAGGGCTGTATCGAGTTTGTCAATTTTACGTTATCCTAGAGAGACAGAAGTTCACAATGCTTAATCATCTTTTGCTCAGATTTCCAGTATCCTGCACTCTCATGATAAGTACAACAATACCTGCTTACCCTGAAGAAATGGGGACCTCATGAGCAACTGCAATCCTACAAGCATCAAGGTCATTCTCATGTCCCTTCAGAACAGGGTTGTTAAAAGCAATTGGTGTCAGACTATCTCTGAGCTAAACTCTGCCCACTGTTCAATTTGCAGGTCAGACCTGCTGTTCAGATGTTACCAAGGTTCTGAAATAATTTTATAAAGTGAACAGGACACCGGCTATTTTTAGCAATCAATCGCCTCATCCACAGCCAGTCACAACAGCGAGTAGAAAAGTATAATGTTGAAAAGAGCATATTGAAGTAGCCAATGAAAGTAATGAAGAGAATATTGGATTAGTATCAAAGTCCAGGTAATCTTGAAAAATTCTTAATCAATTCTCCATCCTGCCTGTTCACAAAACAAAGTCTGGAGTCTGGAGGGTGTTTTGACCTAAAAAATGACAGGCAACAGCACCTTCTTTGCTGTGGCAAAAGTAATTCACATAAGTCAGACAACAATTAACACCATTTCACAGCTTCAACTCTCCTTGAATGATGGGATTCATATTCAGCCCTGCTCATGTTTCAGCTCTGCTCTCCTTAATCGTCATTCTTAGGAAAGTTTTGCCATCTCCTTTTGGGATCTTTCTTTTGACCATTAATAACAAGAGGATTATTTGGTTTTGTTCCAACAGAAAACATCAAAAAAAACCCTCTAAAATACTGGAAACTTTTCTATGGTTATATTGATGACCATGCTATTCTGTGTCATCACACCTGTCCCTCATGAGGAGAAGCCCTCAATAAAGGGCTCAAATTGTGATGCAGAGCATACAACTTCGGTACAGATATTGTTAGTTTTTCTGCAAGTCAAGGTTACACTAATAAGCCAAAGCCTTTCTTCTGTGTCACTATGCAAACCTGAGATAATTTTGGTAATTCTCCAGGAATGAAAGAAAAGGAATATTTAGCAGGGCAGAAGCGCTGAGGAAATACAGACACACATCATGTGAAAGTTGTCACAGTAGAAACACTTCTGAGCTTGGACACAGGAATTTGCATCTCCTACCAATAACTTTCTGTGTAGTCTTTGCACCCATGTGCTGCCCAGCTCTGGTGGGATTCACAGGTGTGCTGGTTTTGACGGGGATTTAGTTAATTCTCTTCACAGTAGCTAGTATGAGACTATGTTTTGAATTTGTGCTGGGAAAAATGTTGACAATGCACTGATGTTATTAGCTGTTGCCAAGCAATGCTTACAGTAAGCCAATGAGCTTACAGTAAGCCAATAAGCTCGGTATATAAGTTAAGGGGAATTGATCACGGGTCTGACTCTTAGGGTTCTTGGGTCTCTCTGGCTCTGCCTCTTGCTGCTCTGGGATTGGCTGGGTATCAATTTTGATTATGTAACCCCGATGGGACTTGAACCCACAATGACCATTAGTCTTATTAGTATTTATCATTATTTTATTTAATTTCTTTTCAGTTATTAAACTGTTCTTACCTCAGCCCACGAGTTCTCTTATTACCTTCCTTTGATTCGCTCTCCCATCCCACCGGGGGAAGGGAGCAAGTGGCTGTGTGGCACGTAGTTTCTGACTGGGGTTAAACCACAACAAGAGGCAACATGGCAGCCTCTGCCCTGCAGCTCTGTTTCCTCGTTTCCCAAAGAACCTGCACCAGTTTCCCTACTTTAGGAGAATCAGCACTGTCTTATCTTAGAAAACAAGAAATCTTGACAGAGGGGCTTTACTGTTTTATTATAGTTAATCTAATGGCCAGAAGGAGATAAGAGAAACTATCCCTCCTGCCTCATAAGTAGGCCTGCCCACTTATCTGTTTAATTTTTGATAAACCGATAAACATTTATGTTATTAAGGACAATTAAAGACTGTGACAGTAACAGGAAAAATACAATGAAAACAAAATCAAGGACATCAGCACTCAATCTTGTGAGAATAAAATATTGGCTTAAAGAAAGGGAAAAGTCATTCAATTACTGCAGTATGAATGGTCTTGAGATGCCAAATATGAATATGGAATTCAATTTTTAATCTATCTAAAAGTGAATGTCTGCAGTTTTTGATTTAGACTCACGTCTAATGCTAATCATGTTAAGTAGAAGAAAATGTTCGGAAGAAAGAAAAAAAAGCAGAATAGAATGAATAACCTTCTCGCTTCTCCCCCTGAATAAGACCTTGATCTATTAAGGATAGCACACAAAGGCCCTTAACATTTTCCCCAGATCAGTTTTTACCTCTGTATCACTCTTTTTCTTTCTTTTTTTTAATCTTAATGGATATTTATGATAACCTTTGAGTCATCTAGAGGCCAAAAATGGGAATCTCTGTTGAAGGTTTTACTTTTAGCATTTCATGTTTCTGTTGAAAGAGATATACCCTAAAAAATGAACAGTAAAAATGAATCAAATGTGCATAAGCAGATTCTGAAAACAACAAAGTGTAATTTTCAATTAGGACAGTCTCCTTTCTGTTGTCCATTCCAAAGCATACAGCAGACTGACAACATCTACACATTATTTTTCCTATGTGCCAAAGAAAATACCTTGTAGCTCCATTTGCATGCAGTTGATGCAAGGTGAAAATTATCAAAATAACAAAGCCAGACAGTGTTACCATATGTTCCAGCACAGAAGCAAATTATAGTACATTAACATTCCACCACTATCATATAAAGAGACTGTAAAGGTAAATATTGACTAAAAAATAGCTACTAAATAATTAAAAGATGGGTAAGATAATAGTTTTAAATTAAACCCACAAATTATTATTTTTTCCCTGTTTTCCTTCAAGGTTCCTCTTCTTTTTTTCACTCTTTCTTCCCATTATTAGTATTGTTGCAGGTTGTCTCATTAGTTCACTTTACTATCGTTAGAGATCTTGATGTTATCTTTGACCAATAACTCCCAATATATTTTTCCTACAATTAAATCTTCCAGGAGTTATAGTTTGAATAGCTCAAGAATATGTAAGCTTCTTATGTCTGATATATCAAAAAATCCTGGCCCACACATTAGTGGTCCTCAGAGACTTAAAACGCAGTGTTATATATGCTGCTTTGCAAAAATTCCCTTTTTTTGTCAATATGAAACATGAGACTTGCCTAATTTAGTGTCTTAATAAAAGTCTAGATTTCCTCATTTCAACCCCATTTCTTTCTCCCATCAGAATTTATTTCCACTTGAAAGAAATCTGGGATTAAGGTAGGCTGTGCTTTGCTTTTCTATAGTTCTCGCTCTGCATGGTTATTATTCCGGAATAAGAGTATCTTTTACTAGGTTAACCTTCAGCTGGATACTGCACACTTCACATATACACAAGGATGGAATGTTAAAAATGTGATAGAAACACAAAAAGGATGAAAAATCCCTGTACTCAAGGTTCCACTTCCAAAGTTGATAGATCTACTGGATTCTTCAATTTCCCTTTTATCTTCAGAAGAAGGACTAATTACCTATATACTAATAATTACATTAAAAACTCCAGTGGAACTGCAATTTTCAGCAGAAATGGAGATGTTTGAGCAACCTGGTCTAGTGGAAGGTGTCCCTGCCCATGGCAGGGGGGTTGGAACTAGATGACCTTTAAAGGTCCCTCAAACCCTAACCATTCTATGCTTCTATGTTTCTAAGGATAATTGGTAACATGAATGGTTATGGAATGTAGGAATGTGGACAACTTGTGTCCAGGAATTCCAGTTTCTTTACAGGCAAGTTACTTTTTTCTTTTATTGCTTCCCCCCATTCCCCCAGTCAGTCACTATTAAGAGGTACTTCTTCCAGATCCCCAGTTCTGTTCTCATATGTCTTCCCACAAACATACTCCCCTTTTTTTTAAATAAAAATTCTTTACATGCTATCTCTAATAATTTGAGTTGATTTACCCTGAATTATTATTGGAAGTGAATCAGAAACCTTAAAAAGTGTTGTGATTACCACAACATTTCTCAAATAGAGGCTTTTCTCAGGACTGCTGATTCTTGATGATGGTGCACGTGGGCTTCTTAGCCCAGAAAGGTGTGACTGTCACTACATCTTTGACACAGACCAAGAACATGTTAGTCATTTATATCGTATTCTTTCACCAGAACAATGATGGTAAAGTGCCCTGATGGTCCGTGAAGGGATCTGGTGTCTAGCGTGCAAAACCTGACTGGATTGACAACCACCAATTTTCTAGTTGGGGAATGTGGGCTCTTTACAGGCTCCTTAGGAACAACAGGCTGGGAAAACCAGGAGGTGGAGTTGCCCTTTATATGAGAGAGCAGCTCGAATGCATGGAGCTCTGCCTGGGGATGGAATGGGGTGCCACCTGAGAGCTTAGGGGTGAGGATTAAAGAGAAGACAGGATGGGTGACACTGCAGTCGGTGTCTGCTACAGACTGCCTGACCAGAAAGATCAAGTGGATGAAACCATCTGCAGACAGATAGGAGCAGCCTCACATTTGCAGGCCCTGGGGTACTTCAGCCACCCTGCTATCTGCTGGAGAGACAACACAGCAGAGGTTCCTGGAGTGCATCAAAAACTTTCTCATCCAAGTGACAGAGGAGCCAAAAAGGAAGAGTGGTCTTCTGGACCTTGCAGTCACCAACAAGGAGGAGCTCACTGGGGATATGAAGGACAAAGGCAGCCATAGATGCAGTGACCATAAGATGGTGGAGTTCAGTGGTCCCTTCCAACCTACACCATTATGTGATTCTGTTAGGGCAGAAGATACTGGCAGCATCTACGAGGACTTAAGTAGGCTAGATAATTGGATTATGATCTGCCAAAAGTATAAAAAATATGCTGAAAGCATCGCACAGAAACACAGACACAAGAAATGCAATGCATGTATACAAAGCAAGTTAAATGCACAAAAAAATATAATGGGTGAAGTAAATTTTGTTTCCATATCCATGCCACCCTTTGCTCATTTCAGCTTCAGCCTTTGAGTCTGGTTCCAAGACGTATCACAAAGCACAGCCTGCTCAGGGAGCGCACACCTTCCAAAAACACGTATTGTATAACAATACATGTGTAAAACACATGTATTGTTGACTCCCCGCTTCTACTGTCTAGATTTTTCATTCTATATATTTTTCATTGAAATTTGTTGCATAATAAAGAGAAATATGCTCTTTTGTTTCACAACAGAATTCTCTTAATCCTTAATTGTACATGCCATCTCATTCAAATCTAACCTATAAGACTCTTAATCACACTCACATACACAGTAGGTTCTCTCTAATCATGCAGGTAACATTTTATCGACCTATTTCAGTTCCAGCTCATTAAACACAGCTGTTTTAATGTTTAAGAAATGAACAGAATGTAAAAAAACCCAAATCATACAGTATTCAACAAAATTAAAGCAAGCAACATGGCTGATTTAAGTTCTCTCATCTAAATTCTGTTCTCAGATTGGCCCAAGACCTCTGTTTTTTCTCGCTGTGAACTGAGGTGTAGGTGCAGAAATTCCACTGAACAAAAGCAACTAAACATTGCCCCCAGCCTGTAGTGCAACCCCCAAGAACTGCAGACACCTTTACACTATCAGTGCGAACGAGATCACCTAGGTCCCACAGAGAGTCTAGCCATACATTTGGCAACACAGAGCTGCATGCAAACTAAATTTAACCTGCTACTTCTGGTACACAAGAAGACCTTTAGGAGTCATGGAACCCCTCAACATGTTTTGAAAACTGATTTTATTCACTTCACCGCACTGGGGTTGGCAAGAGATTTCTTAGATTTTAAGTTCTTCTGGGTAGAAATCAACTAATACTTATGTTTGCTTGGTAACTACAAAAAAAGGCAGTCTTTTATGCTCTGTGACAGTTCAAATTAATAATCATAAAGCTATAGGAGCAACAGGTCAACTTGTGGCAAAACATACCACTTGCTAAAAAAACCAAGTAATTGAAAATTATTTATTCTGAAGAACTTCTCCGGCTAGCAAAATACCACGAAGCCACTCTCACAAGTCCCCCTCCCCTCCTCCAGTGGAGGGGAAGAATAGGAGGAAAATGAAATAAGGAAGCTCATAAAATTGAGATATAAACTGTTTACTATTTAAGTCTAAATTAATATATGCAAATACTACTACTACTAAATAATTAAAATATTAGGAAATAAAACATACGATACAATATACAATAAATACAATAAAGAAACTAAGGATGTCGTAAAAGTTTTTATCTGAGATACAGAATGAAAAGACAATTAGCTACTAGAAACAGCAAAACAGAAAACAATCCTATATTCTTATCAGGAGGTTGGGATGGAAGCAGATGGAGGAAATGATAAAAAATGGGATGGATGGCATTTTAGCTACTGAGCCACGCTGTTGTACATTTTTGCTTTTCTGAGATTTCCAGACATGCAGATATGTTTCTATTCAATTAAGGCTGAATTTGCCTCTAGTTACAACTCAGCATTTACTGACTTGCAAGGATCCCTATATTCAAGAGTTTATATGCTGACTTCAGGTGAATCACAGTTCTCTACAGCATCGTCCTTACTACTCAGGTATTTTATGTTTGTTCTTTAAATTACTTGCTCAAAGCAAAATTTGTTTTTCAAATGTGTAGTTGAGTAACTAATTTCTCCAACAGCTTTGCAGACTATTTTCCATCTGAAGTGCTAAATCTGGTTACTGCGCTCAGCTTTCTTTTTCCACATGACTACTGATACGTGTTTCCAGATTATCTACAAAATACAATAACATTATGATAATAAGTATTTAGATCAGGTAGCCTAAACTGTGCTTTGATTCATGATACTAAAACCAACAGATTAACTGATTAATTCTGAAAAAATAACTGCACCTGGTTTTGAATGTAGAGCTGTTATTACTGATGGCATCGTTAAAGCTGCTTTGAGATTGGTAGCTACAGCTTGCACTGAATCCCTTGGATCTGAGCCAACTCACATTAAAGTCAATGGAAAGGAGATTTGCTTGCACTGAAATTCATCAGAAATGAACTCATGACATTTAGAGCTGGCAAAATTATATGTATTGGCTCCTTAGTTTTCTAAAAGCACAGATACTTTACCTAAGTAAAGTAAAGCCAAGATTTTCCTAAGAACTGCTGCAATGCAAAAGTAGGGATACTTTCAAAGGCACAAGTAGCAGTCATGTCCTTTGATCCTATTAAAATTCTCTTTAAATATTCACTTTAATAACATGTTTTGCTCATATAGGGGGGAAGCCATGCTCAACTGAAAAAAATGAAAATTTTCCTACTTAATGGGAAAAGCAGCATCTTTATAATGTCTTTTCTTCAGAATACACTCATGTTTTTAAATCTCAGAGAAAATGTTATTATGCTTCTTTTTGCATATGGGGATACTGAAGTGCAAAAAGATGGAATTTCTCATAGTCACTCATCAAATCACTGGCAATGCATGGGGCAGGGTCCAGGACTCTTGACTCTTTGTGAATCACCAGACTACACTATCTCTCAACATCATTGAAAGAGTTACCCTCAATCTCAGAAGATAGCTTTGTAGAATCTTGCAAAAGATTCTTGGCAGGGATTCAGATGTAGTAGTTGTAATTCCAATTTTTTCCATTCATCCTATTTCCCAGGTTTTTGATTTCGCAATATGTTTTGGGATTAGCTCTTGAGAACCTTGAGTTTCAGCCAAACATGGATTATGGATCAGATAATGCTAATTATAATTAATCATGTGAACAACAGTATTGTAAATTGAAAATATACCAGAGAATTAATCTTATCACTGAAAATTGGAATGATGCTATAAGAACACAAGATCTATAACCAGGGACCAAAATATGAAAAAGACAGGATTTAAGCTTAATAATATTTGTTGTGAATGGAGCTGGATGAAAAGTAAATTTGCCTAAAGTTCATAAACTGGTAACTCCATAACTATTTAGAAATTGAGAATGAGATTCAGGGTAGATTTGGCTGCTGATATTTTTTTTTTATGAGATTCATAAGGGATAATATTTGTTTAATTTAAATGCAGAGTGCAAGTACTCCCTATGAAGATGTGGGCTTCAGGTCTGGAGGAGATTTGAAGCAAATTTCCCACTTTCCAGAAGTATAGCCTTGCAAGTGTGCTCAGTCAAAAAGCAAATATTTTAATTTTCTTTTGCTTTTTCACTTCTTATGAATATTTATTTAATGAGGTAGAACCTGGAGTTCACATGCTTTCCTGTAAGCGGAGCGTCCTCCTCACTAGGCTAAAAAATTAGACATAACCTGTATTTTTACTGGTTGACTGTGTAAAAAATGGCAGGTATTAAGGCCGGGGGGAATTAAGACAGCAGTGATGTACAAGGGCTTGGTGCTTAAGCCTTTAACTGGGTAAACCTCTGCCCACACCAAGATTTTGATGATTTTGATGGACATGATTAACAAAACGTCTGTTTTATGTTTAGTGTCCTACAATACATCATTCAGGATTTATTTGAACAGGTGGATACATAAACATGTGTCATTTCTATGTTCACATCAGCTTTTTCTTTGCTTTTACCTGCGTAGGTGTCAGCTGTCAGAAACATCTATGTGAATGCTAAGGTTGAGTTAAAATATATGGAGAAAGGGTATTGTGAAAATTTAGTGATTCGTTGCACTGTTCCCGAAAGTGATTCTTTCCAATCACAGCGTAGAACTTCAATGTATTAAATTTTGGAAAATGGGTAAACTTTTATGCTGTATCAAAATTTCAGAATTGACCTCTGAAATACAATGTCAGAAATAAACAATATTTTAAAAAGTTTTTTTTTGCATATTTAATGAAAAATTGTAAACTGTTTATAGCCATTCTGCAAGCAGCAAAATGTAACTTCTAAATTAGTTGTTCACTTTTTTTCTCTAGTATCATTAGAAATCTGCTGACTATATGGTAATATTTTCTCAGCCTTAGTTACTTTATATTGTTTAAAATTATTACACTGGATTCTGTTTGTCCAAGTGAAAATGAAAAGCAAATGATAAACCCAGAAGTGACTACAATGATATTCTTTATAACAGACCTTCTAAAGAGCAAGACAAATACTGTGCTGATTTTGGCATTAAAATAGCTGAAATCTTTCAATGTTTATGAACAGACACTTCAAAAAGACAAACCCTGTTCTGTATTTTTCATTCTCCTAATGCTTCAAGCAGAAAATGGTAGACACAATCATTATTGTGAAAAGGTTTCAACCACTCCACATTCCTTTGACTTTCTCCCTTCATCCTTTCCCCATCCTATTATGGCAAATACGTTACATTCTAAATTCCCTGTAAATATAATATGATTCAATTTTATAATTTTCAGTGAAATTCCAACTTGCATATAAATCTTTTATGGATACTATTACATATTTACTGCAGCTATACTAGAATGCTTGGTGGAAATAAAAAATATCGCGTGTGTGCTGGATATAAAAATTGCAAAGTTGAACAAGGGTATCCAGCATGTTTAATAAACTCTGGCACATCAGTATCTGAAAACACTGAATGATGCAACAGACAGCACTGCCTTTGTGGAAAAAGTTTAGTTCTTCTGGAAACCTTAACTATTAAAATACTTTATTAGTGGTGCACAGAATGTCAAAGAATGCTTAAAACTAGCAATCCCTGGTGAATGCTTTGAAATTATGTATAAATGAGGCATTTCACTTCTTTTCAGTATCAGACTGACATGATGGAGCCAAAGTCAAAAGACTGGAGATTTTGGAGAATGGCAGGTGACCAATGAAACTATGACAGCAGTATTATAACAGATTCATCACTTGAAGTGCTTCTGAAACTGGATAGGTGCTTGAATAGTTAGTGTAGCATGTAAAATACAGAGAAAATTATAAACATTTTGAAACCAAAGTTATGGTGTATTATGGGCTGACTGCACCAGTGATGCAGGTGCACAGCTCTAAGGGCAGAGCTGAGGAGCAGCCAGACTGGAGTATGAAGAGAGCAGGCACCTAAATGTATATGCACCTGATTCTGTGGATCTAAAGGCATGTATTGATTTGCAGGTCTCACTCTTGAACCTTTAGATACAAGAGGCCTTATTTCATAATTCAAAGGGTCTTTTCACAGTATTACCTTTGTAATGCTGACATAATTTTTTCCTGTTACTTGCAGAATTATCAAGCTAGCAGAGAAATGCTCTGAAATAAAAGGAAAACCAAACTCAAATGAAAAACAGAAATCTTAGTAAGGCAGTTACTGAGTCTGTGTTCTCTTATGGTAGAATATATTAAAGTTACAACACAACATTACCATCTTTAAAATCTTAAATAACCTCAGCTGGAAACCACTTCGGTTTTTGCAGTCATCTTTTAACACAAAGCTATGCTGGAAAACAACCTTATTTAAGAGTTTAAACTCAGTAGTTTTAAAATTCTTTGATAAGAAACATAGAATAAACCAACAATGGAATAAAATCCTGCTATCGTATCTCATGCTAACATCTCCATAATACAATTCCTTAGAAGACTGAAATCTACCAAGTTGTCACTTTCAAATAAATTCAGAAGAATTTCCTCAAATATATTTAAGGCCTGAACTGTGATGCACTTCAATTTATGATCTAAAGAGATTCTCCCCCTCTACTCCGCTCCTGTGAGACCCCACCTGCAGTAGTATGTCCAGCTGTGGAGCCCTCCACATAACAAGGATGTGGACTGTTTGGAGCGAGTCCAGGGGAGGCCACAAAGATGCTCAGAGGGCTGGAGCACCTCTGCTATGGGGACAGGCTGAGAGAGTTGGGCTTGTTCAGCCTGGAGAAGGGAAGGCTCCGGGGAGACCTTATTGCACCTTCCAGTACCTGAAGGGGCTACAAGGAAGCTGGGGGGGACTTTTTTACAGGGGCCTGTAGTGACAGGAGAAGAACAGGTTTAAATCGAAAGCGCGTAGATTTAAATTAGAAATCAGGAAGAAATTCTTCACAGAGACAGTGGTGAAGCACTGGAACAGGTTGCCCAGAGAAGCTGTGGATGCCCCATCCCTGGAAGTGTTCAAGGCCAGGCTGGATGAGGCTTTGAGCAACCTGGTCTAGTGGAAGGTGTCCCTGCCCATGGCAGGGGGGTTGGAACTAGATGATCTTTAAGGTCCCTTCCAACTCAAACCATTCTATAACTTTATGACGATTCTATGATCTAGAGAGAAAGAAGAAAATATTGGTCTCGAGGGGGAAAAAAAAAAGCGCGCAAGCAATCAGCATAGGAAAGAGAAACTGCAGTGCAAAAAACTGTCTGTAATACAAAAGGGAGTATCAGACCATGATATTCTGTAGTGGAGGTAGAATAAGGATTACACAAATGAAAGCAGGGATAGTTCTTCCTGCTTGCAGTTGGGTCAGGTAGATCTAAGAGATCTAATCAATTCCTGTAGCATCACTCTCTGATCAAGCAATGGAAAGGAGAACATATGTCCAGGAAACTTGTCACACTAAGAGGTAAGTCCATCTTACCAGGATCATATTCACCCTCAGACAGACAACAACTGTATTTTAAAGCAACTAGCCCACGATTCGATGGCAAATGTGATGATTAAAATGTGGGCTCAGACCTAGGTGGTTCTCCTGACAGCGTTGCAGACAAACAGAACATTCCTGGGTAAGACATCAGCCTGGAAAACAACTAGTCCATGGTGCTGCTTTGTAGCTGTTTGGGAGCAGTGCCCTTACAGCATAGGCAGCGCTGGTCACAATTACTGCCTCTTACCAGGCTGCCAGAGAACTCCTGTAATAACCTGCCTTCCACTTGCTTGGTATTCTGGTAGAAAACTGAAGTCAAAATGGTCCAGCTATTTCCTAGAATAAGGCCAGAGAAAAATATTTGAGATGATGACAGAAAAAATCAATATACCTTGACTTTGATATGCTCTAAGAAAATACCTGCTTCAGCACAGAACTTAAACCTACAAAGAGAATGTCTTCATGTCAAGTAGGGCCTTCTGTAGCCTCAAAAATATCACCAAACAATTCAAAACCTGCGTTTTGCACATAGATGCTCTCCTGGCCAGGCAAAATTTCTGCAGATTCTGTCCTTGCTGAGCATGCACAAATCTGACTATGCATCTTCTTATCACAGCACAACACTGTACTGCATACACACTGTCCCTTGGGCTTGGGATAACAGAAGGACAAGTGACAAAATCAGACTTTGGAAGTACTTGTTCTTTCCAAGATAATGGAATCCAAGACACTTGAATTTCACCATTCCTTGGCTGCTGGGAGAACATACGCACTGTAGACTACCTAGCTGCCTACTAACAGCTGACCCTATAGAGTAGACTACGATCTATAGCCACAACCGATCCATTGTACTATTTACTCACATGAAAAACATCTACTAGTGAAGCTACTTTTCTCAAAACTGCAGATGAACCTTGTAGACAGAAATATTTTTTTTTCCTTTTTAGTTTTCAATAAAACATAAGGTTATATTAAAAACATATTATTAAAACTGAAAATTTAATATGGGTTCCAAAGCTTCAACCTCACCACCCAAACAATGAACACCACCAAACTGCAGCATAAGAATGCAGATCTTCAAGTCTAAATTCAACTAGAGCAAGATAAATCAAGGATCAGACTGCCTCCCTTTGCCTTTTTCTTCCTGCAGTTTCTTGCATTAAGCACTTTGTAAAGGAAGCAAAAACATCCCACAGCCACAAGACTGATCTTCTACAGAGCTCTGACTCTTGCCAGAGTATATACAAAGGTCTATCCTCTGTACTCAGTGAAGAAAGAGTCAAAGTGAAAAATACTCATACCCATGTAACAAAACGATAATATCACAGTCTGTAAGAACAAAAGAGCCAAACAGAAATTGCACAAGAAACACAAATGTTAATGTGTTCAGATTTCAGGGATTATGTTTCTGCCATCTTAATAACATTATTTTAATGGTTTCTTTTTTTGTCTGTTCACGTGTTGAATTATATTATCTAGACCAAAGTTTTGTTCTGTCTCCAGGTGTACAATAAGCTTCAGGAAGACAATTACCACATGGCAATTTCTTCATGTCTGATATATCTTTCAATATATATTTCACATTTTTTCTGACCACAGAAAAGCCCATCTACTTTAAAAATTCTGTTTATCCTAAAAGCTTAAATGGAATGCAGAGAGTGAGATTAACGTGGTTTCTATTTTTGATTACTTGGTGGAATAAAGATACTAGAGTAAATTAGTTAATATACCCAGCAACATGGAAATAATGTTACTCTGAGCGTAGACACAATTTTATGAGGTATCTGGAAGACAAAGCACCCATCTCTGAAGGGACAAGAGCACAGAGTCAAGAAAGCTGAAAAAAGAAAGCAATAGCTCTATGTTCATATGCACAGTGACCAAAAAGGAACCCGGACAACTAGATCACTTCTATATGCATATTAAAATTAGCAATTGGGTTTTAAACAACTTTAACCCCATTTAAAACATCACGCTACTACAGGGTAGTAGAAACAGGTAAATGAAAGTAAAAAGGAGATAGAGGATTGTAACTCTAGAGATTCCATCTGATAATTAAATCTGACGGCTAAATAATAAGGTTTCACTGGTTCTATTACCTGAGATCCACATAAGATGATCTGACCTCTGATGAGGAATACTGTTAATTAATCTCATTCAGCAATATGCTTAGCAAGTAAGTAGCACCAAGCAACCAACAATATAAATATACTTAGCACATTTATTATATAAGTAGCCCTAGGCATTAATTATTTTAATGCTTAGTACCATTCCAGCTTCTTTTCTGTACAGAGGAATGTATAGGCTGAAATGGTGATTTCACAGAACAGTTAGCTAATAAAATTGTCTTCTTGATACTGGATATTTACTTCTCACTTGAATAGGTGTAAAGGTACACAGTTGTTACAGCAGTTTCATTAACACTAATGAGACAGTTTCCCTTGAGCTGTTGCAATAATATTAGTGGTTAATTTGGTTTTAGAACTTCATAGCAATTGTTTTAGTTTGTATCTTTGTAAAGTTTGGAAAAAATCACTACGAAGAAAATCCTATACCAAATGCTTTGGACAATGAAATGCTTTTTCCTGCCATCTTATCTGGGCACACGGAAACAGGCTTTCCCCTAGTGCAACAAAACTTTTGGTCACTGGCACATTTACTAGCTTTGGAAGTTGGTCAGAATTTCAGTAAAGGCATCATAGGATTTTTCTGTAACAAAAATTACTAGGATCTCTATTTTATGCAAAATATGACATTCCCAAACCCACAGCAGCCGTACTTAACTGTAGCGTAAGAGCATGTGTGAGGCAAGGTTTCAGATCAAATTCACCAGCCACCCACCTCTTGCCTTCAGAAATGCTCTAAACGACTGCTCTGGGGCAGCTAAGGTGTTACTGCTCTAAGTGCGAGCTCTGGATGCATCTTGCGCTTCTGAGCATTGTTGATGTTGTCAGACTTAACGAACAAGCCGTAAGGGCAGGTCCAGGAGGGCTGCAACTGTTTCAGCAGCCTCCAACCAAGCCATTGGCCTGGCAAGTGATATTTGATAATCTGGGTAGGCTAGACTACATACCACCTATCCTAGGAAAACCCTGGCATCACCTGTCATGGGGATGCATGCATTTAAGTCTTCCTTCTTTCATTCCATTACTCTTGCCTTCCTTCTGCGCACATGTGAAACTGGGAGCCCAGCACCGTGCCACCCACTATCACATTTCGCCTGGGAATAAGCCCTGCTGGGAACCAGTCACTGCCCATCAGCTGCGGTGCGGCACACCAAACTACTGCTCATCAGCTGCCGCAAGTGCAGTTACCCTGGAGGAAGCATCACTGCTGCAGATGCCCACTTCCGACCTTTCTCCCGTTAGCACCATTGCCTCCTATCTCCTATGAGCTTCGGAAATATTTCTATAAATATCCTGAGAAGCTAGAGTGGGAGTCACTCTTGGACTCCTGTCCCTGAAACACCCAAGACCATCAATGGGGGCTAGATCCACTGCAAAATCCAGCTGGCAGGTAAAGGGGAGAAAAAGCTTTCATAGCCGTCCTTCCAACTTCTGTGTGCTGAAGGAGATTAAACGGGCAAATACTTCTCCCTACATAATGCAACGGGTGTAGAAATAGCTTGGAAGACTGCCTGTGGTCCAGGGCTATCTGTAATGCAGGCCAGATGTAGACAAGGCCATTGATCCTCAGCATCATGCTGGGGAATTTAACTAGTACTAAATAAAAAGGTAAAGGCAAATACATTCTACACAAACAGAGGTTGAAAAGATCAGAACTGTTTTAAATGGGGACTGTCCTACAAATGGATATACAGAAAATAAATTGAACATGGTTATCTTCCTTCTGCCCATTTAAACAGGAAATTTAAAGGCAGTAAATTTAAAAGTGACAAACATAACTTATTTTTATAAGGCTTGGGGAACTTGCCACCACAGAGTAACAATGAAACTTAACAGGATTTAAAACAGGTTTAGCAATTTATAAGTATAATGAATATTTGTGCTAATAACTGAAGGGAAAACATCCTTCAGATTGAGGTCATATCACAAGGTAATGAAGGTTAAGAGGAAACTTCCCCTAATTCAAATCAATCTTTAATTGCCACTCCTGGGTTTCCTGTGCTTTACTCTGAAGCATTTGACATTGCTCGTGTTGATCAACAACAGGAGTGACTACGCTCACCGCATAACATTCTGCAAAGCAAGGCCACTAACTTACTCCCCCCACCCCAATTTCTATAAAGGCACTGTAATTTCTATTGTAAGAAATAGCCAGTAAGAATCTGTGTGTGTGTGTGAGTGTGTTAATGTTGTGGATTGTCTAAGCCAGACTTTCACTGAGGGACTCTCCCTTCTTCTGGCTGCAAAAAGACTATTCACCAAGAACGCACTACCAGTCACAACAAAATGTGACACAGAAAAAACACAGTAAAGGAAGGATGCAGGATGGAAAGAGAAAAAAAAGGACAGACAGAACTGTGGGCCTGAGTTTCTTTGATATGTTTTTTTTCAGACTGTCCCAGATGACTGTCTGTAACAACAACAGGGCAATGGAAAACATCTTTCCATTTTTAGAATAAATTACATACAAAGCAGGACGTGCAGTTTACAGGGTTATATATCTGAGGGTTTTTTGACTATTCAAGTTTTAAATAATCATGATGAAGTTGCTCCCTGATGACTGTCCTTTGTGAGTTACAGAAAACCAAAATTTATATATAATATTCCAACCAGTGGAGCTTGGCTACTTGTATTCTACTGACAAATTGCACGTGGGCTATTCAGTAAAATTCCTACCTTTGTGAAGGGATGATGAACTTTCACCCCAAGTTTCTCCTGCCATTTCAGTAGATTAGCAATATTATTTTCACTTCCTGTTCTAAAATGTTTCTTTATTACCATATTCCACTAAAATTTTATAATGTGCCACTAGAGGAACTTCCAGTATTATCCCAGACTGAAAATCTATTCTGTTTTGTGCATCACTGGGAGAATACATAAAACGCTATTTCCTGGACAAATCGTAGGACAAAACTACAAAAATAATATTAGCAGTACCAATCAAATGCTTCCAAAGCCACCTTATAGTTACGACAACTAACAAATACACAAACTATTTACATTAAGAAAACAAGTGTCTCTGTGCCCGTCTATTTTCTCCTTTACAATGCTTTTCCGAACACAGAATTTTAAAGATTAAAAATGTTTCTTCTAAGGAGAAACTAAGAATTTAAGAAATCTCATTCTAAGTAGGTAGTCATGCCTTTGAAACAGCTCACTAGAAGGTTAAATTAGTGGTTCCAGGATGTCACAGCTTTTTTGTTTTCTTACTGGGAGTTTTACTTCCTGATAAATTAAAAAAAAATGTTATTACTTAAATAAGCATATGTTAGTCTACTGCAAAACACATATCCCATACTGACCCTGATCTGAAAGTTAAGAAAGAACATCTGATTCTTAGGAAAGCAGGTCTCATGCATCTTAGGATACTTTCAGCCAAACATTTTACAAGCAAGCTTTCCAAGTATGATTTATTACATACTGAACTGCTTTATAGGATTTGACTGGAACCTCCAGAGACAGACACTACTCTACTAGTGTGAGCACGCATCTTCTCCTACGAACTTTTACACAATTAGGACAGACAATAAATTTAAATACAAGTGCTCATTATCTTAGCTACACAGATCTTTAGTTAATTTTCATACACTATTATGGAATATGGGTCAACCTCATTATTTCCTGTCTACCGAGGATAATTCCTCCTTCCTGTTCATAAAGGCTGAATGTCATAACCTATGAATTAAAATACTTGGCTTGTATCATAGCTATTATTATTATTATTATTACTATGAAAGTTCCTCTAGAAACAGGACTTTTTGTTCTGTGTCTACAAGTTCAAAGCCCAAGGTGAAACCTCTCACTAAAAATTATGTGATTAAACTGGAACTTGGCAGAGACACAAACCCAACACGAAGAGTTCAACTCATTAAAAAAACATCAGGCAAGCAGGTGCTCGGCAGTTTTGGTATGACGGAGTCACACAGCAGATGGGGGTGAATACTAGGGGGCAGATCTTAGCTGGCTTATATTGTCCAAGCTCTGCTGGCTTCAACAGAGCTGTCACAGTTTACATCAGCAGAGATATGCCCTTGAATTCTGAATACAAAAAAGCAGCTAGCCACGTATGTGACTTAAAAGCAATGCTAAGAGGTATAATACTGTAACATAAGACACAAAATTCCACCTTAAAAACTTAATATTTCAGTAAGAAAATTTTTAATTCAAATTCCAGATTGTTTTATTTTCCACATTTTTCTTTTTTGATGTACAGCATTAAAACTCCCTCTTCTTATTTGAATGGAAAAAGTAAAGACTTTGGGATATAGACTTGTTACAACCAATATAAATCCTTCATTATAAACAAAGTTTTATTAGTAATAAGAAGAAAACCGGTTTCTAATTTCTGTTTTCTAAACAAGGATGAGCAAGAATGCTCCAAGCTCTGGAATTTTTCAGTGGGTGTTCAAGTTGTGTACAGACATTTACAAAATGGCCCTTTTAAACCCCTTACAAAAGTAAGACCCACACTGATTTTTGTTTTCCACAGTTTTAGGGCCAAATCCTTATTTCAGAGGATTTTCTTCCCTTTTCATAGAGGTCTGTCAGCTATACCAATCCTATATACCCTCTGAGAGGGCTATTGATTTGAAGCTTTTGTCATCCTGGTAACTGCATGCATGCTTCACCTTCCCAATGTCCAAATGTTTGGGATGCCAAGTGACAAATCCTGCAAATTGCCAAGGCTCCCGACATTAGTTAATGGGGCATATGGGTGCACAAGTATTGGTCATGTGAGCCAGGCTCTTCTCAGTGGTGTCCAGTGACAGGACTAGGGGCAATGGCCATCAACTGGAACACAGAAGGTTCAACCTGAACATGAGGAAGCCCTTCTTCACTGTGAGGGTGACAGAGCACTGGAACAGGCTGCCCAGAGAGGTGGTGGAATCTACTTCTGTGAAGACTTTCAAAAGCCGCTTGGACTTTTTCCTGTGTGATCTACTCGAGGTGATCCTGCTCTGGCAGGGGGTTGGACTAGAAGATCTCTAGAGGTCCCTTCCAACCCCTTCCACTTTGTGAATCTGTGTGAATGTCACATAAAGAGAATGAGATGCAGTTGTAGCTTGTCAACAAGATGTTGCCCAGGAGGACTGACTGCAGCTCAGGGCTGTGTATGACTATGAACCTCTGGATGCAATGCATCTCCTCAGCCTGTCTGTTTGCTAGGATCTTGTGTATCCCAGATCCAGCAGCTGGATGGGTTTCCCACATGGACGTGGTGGGGCAAGAAAGTCTGAGAGAAGCTGTGGGGCAATGGGAGGTGAGAGCTAGCATTGCAAGAACATGTGAGATTCAGCATGTCTAAACTGGTTCACTCAGGAGAAATTCATGACCCAGCCAGGCTGTGCTGTACTAATTGGAGTCGGAGGGTGTCTGACAGCTACAGCCTCCTGCAGCTAATGGGACTTGTGTCTGAAATGTGATGGTTCAGCTGTTAAAATTTCATCACTGCATATGATCTTGCACCATATCGGTCCAAATGACAAACGCTGTAAAGTGAGTAAAAGTCTTGGAATATGTCAACTTTTCTTCTCAACAGGGTAAATTGGCACTGCTCCTGATCACAGCAAGCCAGAGCCCTCTGGTCAGTATTACCTAAAAGCAGTTACAGCTCACGATCACATAATGAGCCTGTGGCTGCTGTTGGACTTGCAGCAATTTTTTATTTGTGGAATGATCCTGTCCTACGAATTCTTAATATTACAAGGATGAACACAAACTCAGACTAACTGTGAGCACAGTGTTATGCAGGATTGGGCCCACTGTTTGTGCTAACAGAACCTCTTCACACTGACTTACTGTGCTTCTTAATTAACATGACCTTGTAGGTCATAATTTTCATTTAAGGGAAATGCTTAATGAACACTCTACTTAGTTGTTCAAAAATAATTGGAGCCACTTAAAAGCAGAAGAGTCCTTACAGAAGTACCTGCCCTGCTGCACCCCCACAGGCCTGAGACACCATTATCTTTTCTTCAGGAGCAGGGATTTTTTTTTTCCTCTGACAAGCGAAAGGAAAACAATTTGAAGCCTCAGATATTATCTAAGGGGGCAAATTCCTCCCTCCTTCCCCCCAGTGTCGTTAACAAAACAACACGGTTGTTGGAAACACTGCTTAATCACAGGCTGGGAGATCTAAAGCACTAAAGCATCTATGCTCTCTCCCCCCACCTCTCCAGTTACTTTTCACCTATCAAACCGCCAAAAAGCCACACGAGCTCAGAACTGCAAGAGGAGCCAGGAGAGCCCTGTTCTGATCAGGGTGGTAGTGGTGTGACAAACTACTACTTGATATCTTTTTTTTTTCCTGCCCAAGCCGTTCAATCTGTCACCAAACACACTGTATTAATTAGGTGCCCCACCAAAACCATCCCATTTTTGTTCCCATCTCTGACCCCAGGTTTGCTCTCCTGCTACTCCTAAAATCCTTGTTCAACAGGACAGAAAATGCAAGAAGGTCACGATCTTGGCTTCATCTGAGAACAGGGCCCTTACCTTCAGCTGTGCCTCCTAAGAGAGCAAAGGGGAAGAAAGGACAATACTCGCCAGTGTGAGGGATTTCCTCCTTCCCAAAAATGTTCCTGTTCAGACAGCCCAACTCAATGGCAAGACATTTAAATTTCCCAGCTTGCAACAGGAAAACCTGTTGGCATCCATGCCTCCGCGCACCCTTGCTGATCACTCATCATCTCAGCTACAAGATTCAGGCAATGCGTTTTGATCCCTCTCCATTCCAACATCCCACTATGGCTGAGATATCATAGAATCACAGAATGGTTTGGGTTGGAAGGGACCTTAAAGATCATCTAGTTCCAACCCCCCTGCCATGCGTTACTTCCTATATACTTCCTATATAAAGTGCCTGCGTTACTTCCTATATAAATTCGTTCTTCATATACCCATGAATCAGAGCTGATGCCATGCTAATAGACTCTCTTGCAACTGTGAAACTGGAATCAGACTGCCTGTGGGAGGAAAGGTTGCAGGATCAAGTATATTCCTCTCAGATGATTCCAAAATGGTCAGTTACTGCAAGCTATTATGGTATCTGTCTCGTGTTTATATAGAATGAGTGCAAAGCCTCACTTAAATTATAGATTTGAACAGAACAGTAGGTACACCCTCTACATAGAATTAATGACAGACTACAATGCTTAAGTATATGAGGATTTTTTGTTTACTTATAAAGAGAAAAGAAATAAATTATCACCTAAGAATGAAACTACTGGGTACCCTTAGCAAACGGACACTCCTCTTCTGTGTGTTATAATTAGCATGTACTTTTACCAGCTGAAAACCTGACAGTATGCACAATTCAACACTTCTTACAATTTATTTGGAACTTTAATGAAAAAATCCCACAGCCAATCTTACAAAAATTAAACAAAAAAGATAATTACTTCCTGATTATTAAATGATGAACAAAAGATTGTAAAGGAACTGTCTGGTGCAGCATAAAAGCCAGCTCTGACCAATTAAAAATGTGTATCACTGAGACACAGACTTTCATGTTATGGAATAACTTTAGTGAGTTTCTATCAAAGGCTGTCTCAATAAAAATCTGATGAGAGACGGAGATCTGATGAAGCTAGCGAGAGAGAGATCATGAGCATTCAGTGCCAAGGTACGTATTATTAACATCGTGAACAACAAATATTAATTAGATGTCCACAATGAAGTTTCAGCATTTCTGCAGCCTTATATAGGTTGAACTTCAACACTGTGCATGTCAAATTGGCATTTCTCACACCATCATCTTCTTCACTTGCACTCTTTTGATGCCATCCCTAACTTTCAAGCATGGTGATTTTCCCAAATGTCCTTTCCAGGTAGTTAGTAAGGAAGACATCAGATCAGAGACAGGAACATGGGTGACATATTTTAAGGTACATATTTTGAGGTTGCAGCTGACTGTGCTCTGTGGGTCAGCATTTCCCATGTGATGACATCCTTCTCTTAAAAATATTATGAACTGGAAAAAACCCAACTCATGGCAAAAGAAGTAATTGTGATCTTGCATTAAGCTTGACCTTGGGATCAAGACAAGGTACCCAACCTCTCCTGCTACCCCACGCCCTCCAACCCCACTCCACCATGCACCCTGCTCCTGCTGGTGATACCACTTTCCTCTGCATTCCTGGCAAACAGTCACGGGTGATTCTGCTTTCCTTCCTCACACAGACACGCTCTCAGAAGTGACATGAGCCTCCTGCAGTGTGCTGGGATTCTAGACAGCAGATTATTATTGATGTTTCAGTGAGATCTGGGTGGGGAAGGTTACTAATGTATTAGAGGAATGATGCAGGGCTGTCTGAAGGACAAAGAGATGAGATTGAACTTCATTGCTATGAAGGATCACAGACTTTGGAAGAATTTTTCCTTTTGAGGAGTAACCAGGACCACACCATTCAGTAGCACTACTTTCAAAGAAAAACAGTCCTTTGCTGTTGTTACAAACTAAGGCAAATCTGCAATTCTTAGATGAATTATGTGACTTTCCCTTAAAATCTAACAGATCCATGGGAAGGACATAGCTATAGAAGACATGTTTTACGTGGCAGAGAAACAGCTTCTGGTTACGTTGGATTCACTGACATGGGTGCAAATACCTTCAACCAAGAAGCATCTGACTGATGAGCTTGGAAAGTGTGGGATAGAGGTTACTCAGGGGATTGGGAGAGTGGAATAGTGTGGGATAAGGATGGCCAGGGGAATCTGATGCTCGTGTTTTTTAACTCTTTCTGGATATGAATAGAAGCATTAAAGAAAAAAAAAAAAGAGTAATTTTCTCTGTCATTTTGGAAGTTGCATAATTTTTTTGGGGCAATCTAACCTCAGTAGACCAAGGGTTGTATAACTCGCCTCCTTTCTCCATTTCAATATATGGTGTGTTTTACATTAGTGCTACTGATGTGGCTTTGTTAAAGCTGTAAATATGGAGATGGAAGCACTCTTTCTCAAGCTATATTTACCAAATCTCAACTGACACTTTCTCAAAGGATCACATGCATCTCTACAGCTGTGGAGACTCAACCCTGCCAGAGCTGGAAGTCAGCAGAGAGAGTCGCTGGGGGCTGGGGAAGTCCCAGGTGCACCCAATTAAAATTCATCCACCTCTCCAAAGGGAAAGCTGACATGAACTCATCTCTGAAGGGAATTATCCTCTCCTGGGATCCTGCAGTCTCAATTCTAGGGCTCAGAAAAATAAATCTGAAGAAATAAATGGTGCCTTTCCAATATACCAGAGATTTGCTAAGCATTTTGCAAATGTACTAATTTTGCCTTATCAAAACCAGTACTTCAGATTCTCATGCAAGTTGTCCATCAGTCAGACTATCAATGAGTAATGACAGCCTGGAAAGGTAAAACCTGAAGATTAAGGACCTAAAATGGCCTGATGTTTGGGTTTCTTTTTCCCTTCTCTTACAGTTTTGTAACTGAAATTGACTACAAAATAGAAAAAAAAAATTGCATTTACATATTAAAGTTTTATTTTACTCACTTGCAGAATACATTCTCACCTAGGATATTTCATTTGCTTCGTTATATTACCATTTCTTCCTATGCAAGACTGAAAATAGAACCAATTAGCATATGAAGCGAAAATACTAATAAAGGTACCTCAGTTCTCTGACAAACCGCAATAAAGTGTTTTGAAAAATATCGTGCCTCCCAATGGCACCAGAAAGAGATGGGACACACAGTAGCTGGGAAACTGCACCTCAATTGCTAGAACAACATTTCAGTGAGTGCTTTGAATCTCTGACAGGCTGACTAGAAGTTTAAAGAATTTAATATTATCTTTCAACACAATTGTAGCTGTGAAAGTTTTGTTAAATGCTAAAGAAAAAATACTTTCCTTTGACCATAACTTAGCTGTCAATTAACTCAAAGTCTATGATCTTCCTTTCCAAATACCTTGCAATATTTAGCTTCTGTTCCTCAAGACGAGCATTTTTCCTTGTCAGTAAGATGAGTGAAACTTGCTAACACCTAAGAAAAAATTCTAAAAGTGTTGGAAACTTCATTTTCTTTCAAAGAACTTGGTCATGTTAAAATACATACATAAGAATGTAAAATAATGTTTGTATTTTAGTGTCATTTAACAAGGTAAAGCTCAACTTCAGTGATCAGGTTAAGCTAGCAGGACTTCATTTTGAAGGAAGACCATGAGTATGGAAGTGGGATGAACAGCTGATAGCACGAAGAAAAGCACACCAATTGATGGCTTCAGAGAGCTGATACATTCCATTTTAAAATCATCTTTATTTACCTAAAGATTTTGTAAATCTTAAACCATTTAACAGAAAATTTTATGTCATGGGTGTCTGCTATAGCAAATGAGGCCAGGAATTCTTTTTAATAAAAACATGGAATTAGCACATTATCTCCACTCACACAAAAAGGATTGGACTCGAGTTGGTAAAGCAGCCTAAGTTTTGGTGTTTCCTTACCTTGAGACCTTAAGGTTGACAAAAATCCTTTATTATTTTAATGTAGTTATCTTGGACACACTAGTAAATTTAAGAGCTGTATAACTTTAGTAAGAGCTTTCAAAGACACATCTACAAGGAACTGAAAGTAATCTGGGGATTGGTGGTGTGCAGAGACACTGGGACTTTACTGCAAAGAGGCAGCATCGGGCTCAGGGTGCAGCCTGCAGAATAAAGTGAGGTTTAGGGCCAAATTTAATTTTGCCAAGTGGTGAAGTCCATTGAATTTAAAGAAAACTGGCATATGAAAACTGGTTTCTCACCACAGCAGAACTTCCCAAGAAGTGCACCCAGCTGCCCAATGTGTCTGGATGCCTGTTGACTCAGGACCCAGCGGGGAGCTCCTGGCTCCTCAGCTCCCATGCTGCGAGTCCAGGAACTGCTCTAAGCTCCTTAGGAATAAACAAGGTGCTCCCTCAAGGTGAAAACAAAACTGAAACCTTTTTCTAGAATCACAGTTTTTGAAAAGCTATTCTTAGAGTTTTTGAAGACTTCTAATTTTTTTTTAACTCACCATCAATAATGAAAAAAATACATTTGTAGGTTATAGGAAAATGCAGCATTGCTAAAATCCCCAAGCATCAGATAATTACAAGCCATTAAAAAGGTGCACAGTACTGAAACAACAGTGAAAGGCAAAATACTGAATGTCCAAAAGCCTCAGCATTTAACTGATGTCCCTTCCTAAACCATTGGCACATGCCAGAAGAGATGGTTTTACTGGCCTCAAGGGGCATACGAGAAGGCTCTAAGCACTGTAAGAAAAATTTATGGAAAACTTGGCTTCATTGTAGATATACAATTGTATAACAGGATAGTTCATGCATCAAGGAAGATACAGTTCATACCACAGGTGAGCTGATGCTAAAATTGTCTCAGTTGTTTCCAAGAAAAACCAAAAAGGCTCTTTCTCAAGAGCACGGTGCTACAGAGTGCCTGGGAACTTGTGCTGACCTTCTGCACCTGCAATTCTGTCTTTTGGAAGATGGAAATGGATTTTCTTTTTTAAAACGTATGAAGTACTAGAGTGCTATTTGTTCTATAGCGTGTAGATTTACTAGAGCAAAAGAAATGAGAGCTTTAGTCAAATGTGAAGGCAGGCCTCCCTCATGAGATTACAAAATCAATCAGCTCTTGTTTACTGTACATTGACAGAGTCTCCTGCTGTGTCTAAGTTGCAGAGACTGTTAAAACACTAAACAACATTACCGAAAAACCTTATCTAGCTGGCTGAGTGAATTCAGTTGTCCCCTGACACACAAGTACCTTTCTCGCTGGTGTACAGTTGAGCCAACAACATTTCAGTATGGAGTGAGAAAGGCATATAGGAGAGGATGGGAAGAGGTCCAGAAAGGCAAATGTGGATCCTTATGGCAGAACACTGCACTCCTTGGAGTCTTCAGGAATGAGGACCAAACACAGAAAAGGGGTTAGTGACATCCCTCAGGTAGTTATCCCACTCTCTCTGCAGCCAGTCCTGAAGAAATTGTGATTTTCAGTGAGAAACTGGAATACTCAAGATGTTCTAAGAGATGGATCTCTTTCGCACTTATCACTTCAGCCTGTATGCTGGAACAGATGGGATTTGAGCACACTGGTGAGCCTTTACCCTTGCCCTAAGTGCTATGGGACTCTTACAGGCCAGCCTCACATCCCTCTGACAGTTTCAGCAGAAAGTATCCCTATTATTAAGCTGGGCAGTTTGGTCCGGAACGCCTGAAAAACATGTGCCCTCTAACAAATCATCAGGACCACTTTCTGCACTGAGATTAGAAATCCCTCACTGAATTTACTTATAAGGCAAGAGTGGAGACTCCAGCCTGGCAGATTACAGATTCCAGAGGTTGCACAGCCAAACAGATTTACACCACTTTGATTCAAGGTGCAGGTATTTCATAATGTACTTACTTTTCTTTGCCTCATTTTAAACTCAAATTTAACCAAAAATTTCACAGACCAATGGTTCATTGGTTTAATATTCGCTGTTTGAAATAGTAAATCAGTAATATTTCCTCAAGGTGAGAGGTAGATGATCCTTCTATGGGCATAGACGTCCACGTAAATTTAAGATTTTTTTTTTGGAGAAAAGATGGTTTCTATTGCTGCATTTAGTCACTGTATTAACTAATAATGCAGAAACTTTGACATATGACTCAAGTGTAAATTGCAATTTTTATTTGCCCTCAAATCTGTGCTTTTAGTCTCCCAAATGACAAGTTCAGACAGCACATTACTGTTACCCTTTGTGGAGTGTATTAATAAAGACTGCAGGACATGATACAGCAAGTTCACCAAAGCAGAAAAGCAAGCTGCTGGTAATGCATGTACTTAAACGTTTTATTTTTTCTCTATTATTGACAGCATGACATACCACCTATTGCTAGCAATCACAGTGAAGAACTACATAGGATTTGTTTACCTTTTTCAGTTATTTATTTCTCAAGGCAGATTATCCCCCAATGTTCTTGACAAATACGATTTTCTTAAATACAGTGAATTCTTCTCTAAGAAGTCCACTTTGTGTGCTTTAAAATCTTTTCATTTAGGCCCACCCAAAGCAAAAGTTTAGATGGAAAATTTCTGGTGATTTCAAGACCTGACATTATCAATACCTCCTTACTCAGTGGTCACTGAAAATTCCAAGGTGCCCTGCTCCAGAGAGAAAATCCAAACAGCAAGAACTACAGGCTGTCGGCTTTCTCTGCACAGCTCATGGCAGTAGAACTATACCAGTAACTGACAAACAGGTGTTATTTTATATATTTTTTTAAAATTTCCATACAGAATTAAATCAGCTTACCAAACCCAGAACTGATTATGCCCCTTCCAATTAAACATTAAAATGTTAGAACCACTACTTCTCAATCCCCCAGCAAAAGGCAATTATAATACAATTTGAATAAAATCAACATTTTAAATGATAAAATCAAGAACACAAATTAAGCTGATCAGTGTATTGCCTTGGTTTTGCAAACCTAAAATAACTAGTTTTAAATTTTCACATCCTGAAAAAAACCCAGAAAATATTTTTTTAAGCTTTTATCCAAACCAAAAGTTTTCCTGCACAAATGGGCAAACAGGTTTATATTTTGTTTGGTATAAATAAACATAAATGTTCTACATCTGTTTCTCTATATATTTTAGTATTTTTTCCTTTCACTGTGTTAAAGTTCTCTTCATTACTGAATTAAAAAAACCCAAACCAAACCAAAACCAAACATTCCAATGGATTAAAAAAACCTTATTAATTTAGTTGAATTATTAGTAGTTTCTTGTAATTAGATCGCTTTTTTTCTTCTACATCAAACCAATTCTCTAGAAGTTACGATTAGCATGTCAAGCTGCTAGAAAATCCTGAGCATTGCTTGTTCAGCCATCAGTGCTCGTAGTCCTTTAATAGTCTGAATCACTACATTCTTGAACTGATTTACAGAAAAGTTATAAAGTGATTTCTTCTACTTTGCACACTGTGCAGATTTCAAATTTCAAAATCTAAAATGAGCACTAGAAGAATCATAGTGGAAAGTCTACTTCAAATTTTTAGAACTGGATTAAGTCTTCTTCAATGTTCTTGCTCTAAATTTTCTTTTAGAAATTATTAACAGTTAATACAAAGAAGAAAAAAGGGCTTTTTAACTAATAAACTGTCCTTTATACAATTCCTGTCCATCACCTTCCTTAGATCAGTACTGGATCCTGGCCTTTCCCCTAGGGCTCTAGTGACTTGATTAGATTTGGGGTTGTGAGACTGCGGAGGAGAAGGACATGTATCACCTCCAGACAGGCTATGTAATATGTATTCTTCTAATGTTAACAAAGCTGAAAGTGGAAATGCTGTCCATAGTTTATGTTTAACAGCTGCTACACAGAGGAGGGGATTAATACTTTAGGTAGAAGAAACAAAAGAAGCAGTAAACCAGAGAAAACTAATTTTAAAAATAATGTTACTCTCCTTATTTTAAAAGCATTGACACTACTATCATTTAGAAACACTTTTTGAAATTCTATTGTCTTTTATTATGGACTGCATTTCATTTCACCTAAATAGAGAAAACTATGACTTACACTCATCGAGGCTTTCTTGATGAAGATGAAATATAAAAGAAGAATCTAAGAAGTTATGATTCTAAATATTAGAAATCTTTAAAGTCTAGGGATTACATAAAAGTTCTAGGAAATCAACTGGAAAAAATATCAATACATTATGCATGAGTATAATTTTGTTCTAAATCTAGTAGCAAGAGACTGTATTTACCACATGTAATCACTATGGTGATTGTCTTGATCACTGTCAGATATAATTTTGGTATGAATTAGTGGCTATATATTAGGGGTAAACGAGACACAAATCATATTCTTCTAACACCCATGTTTCCCTCTGAAAGGAGATTGTTTCAATGAAGTTTGTGTTTCATACAGTGGCAAAAGCTAATGGAAGCAACTTAGAACCATTCCAAGTGTTGGGTGACCATGCAGTATAAATTATTAACTGGTCAAGAGGTCATTTAGAACAACTTGGCATATACTGATATGATCTTGCTGGATCCAATGTCTCTGACCCTCAAGGATCAGAGGAGAAAGGTACACATCTCCCTTAAAAATTCAACTTTGAATTGTTCATACTGTTCAGTAGCAGAAGATGGAGGTTAACTTCCTGTAGGGTGCTAGCAGCAAGGTTAGGGCCAAATAGGTGTAGTAAATTTCACAGTTTGGACTTTTTGTGGAGTAGACTGAATATTCTTATCAGACAGCCTCATGACATATACCATACACAAAGTGAGCATTTGGGTGTATTGGAATATTGATTAAAGAGGAGGGAGTTAAAATATATGGCCATGATTCCCTTTGCCAGGTGTTTGGAGATTTGGTACTTCAGCTGAGTTACAAGCTTATTTTTTGTCATTGAATTTCCTAGCATTCATCTACCACTAAACACCAAGCATTTTAGAAGTCATCATAGCAACAACAGCAACAAAAAGTTCCCTGCAAGCAGCTCTTTACAGGGAAGTTTCTTTACTTCTTGTATACAGATGTGGCTATTGCTCAGATCAAGGCATCAGCTCCCACTGCTCTGCTCTGCTTATCTGGATTCCCTTCCTTCCTTTGGAAAAGCCCCTCTGTGGTTGTCTATCCTTCCATTCCATTTTCCTCAATCTCGTTTTCTTAACAGTGGGGTGAAATTATGTCATGTATATGGGCAACTGTATCTTCATTTAGATTTATTAATTATAATTTTTTTCCAACTTTATCACCATCAGGATTCCTTGATCCTTACTGAGATAAGGGACAGGAAGAGAAACTCATCATATTTTTGGCCTTATGACCTTCCTTGCAGTTCACATACAGGAAGTAGGCTTTACGGATGCTATTTCCCATGCAAAAGCAACATGTCAGTCCATGAAAAATTCAAGTTCATAGAACAGAGCACAGAGGTGGGCTCATTCACATCCAGTTGGGATACAGTGAAGAGTGAGGTTCATGGCTACTATCTCTGTTGACAACTTAAAATTGCTTTACCAGAGGTGCTGTGGGTGCCATGAGGTGAGTGAGGTGAATGCTGAGTGACTCAGACACAAGTGGTGTTCCCCAGGG
>NW_010240661.1:11700-13040 GCF_000690775.1 Eurypyga helias | reverse complement strand
AATTAAATTAAAAAAATAAATAGAATAAACAGTTATAAGTAATTAACTTGGTGCAGTAGATAGAAAAATCATCATTTTTCCACCAATATTGCTAACCTGTTGGAATGTGATAAGAGAAATTTTTCCTCTGACCTTAGAAAAAAGAAACACAGCCTGATTTCTGAGTCCTGCTATGACAAAGTGTCAAAGAAATGGATTTAATGTTCTAGAAACCTTTCTGTAGGAACTTCTGTACCCAGGATAGGTCTGAGGGATACACAAGCTGTGATTAGAATAAATCTCATTACATTCATAACTCTACCCAGAATAACCCAGGTGCTTTTTTGTGTAATAAAAACAGAGAATAGAGTAAAAGTCTGTTACTTGTAAAAAAAAAAAAAGTTTTACAGAAACAAGAATTTCTCATCTGGAAGGTGGATCCATCAAAGAAAACTGCATTTTAAAGTAAAAAAGAAAAAGGTAAAGGAGATCCATTGATTCTAACTGTGCCAGCTAGCTGTTCATACACACTTAAACTGGATATGAAGCCTTTCTTCTTTGAACTGAAATTTCACCTCTTGATCAAAGACCTATTTTGCAGAACCTGCAGTATTTACTTTTGGTGGATCTAAGATGTCTACTACAGCCTTTCAAAACCTGTCTTCACATTTATATTACTGGTAGGCAGTAAAAAATTAATTGTGATACCCTTTTTTTCAAGGTCTTAGATGTATAAACATGCCATGGCATCAAATCGAGGCAGAAAGCCAGAGATTGCTGTTATTTAAGTTAAAAAAGGGCTGCCTAACAGAATAAAAAGAAAAAAAAGAGTGAATTTAGAAGCAGGGATAAACATAATTCTTGCTTAATTTTAGGCTCTTTGGAACCCCTCTAAGATTCTCTCTACATAGCTGTAAAGGCTCTAATATTGTTCTTTATCCATTCCAGTGTGTCTAGGGGAAAATAACTATTTTAGTTTTCTAATATTTTTGGTCTGGTATATTTCAGATTTGACATAGAATACTGGTCTTATGAATAACAGCATTCACAATAGTTTCCCAGTATAAGTAAAGTCTGTCCTCAATTTCAAGCCCAGTTTTGAACATTGCTTAGCCTTAAGGACATCATTGCTGATGTCTTGAGAATGAGAAAATTCAGTACCGCCTTCTAAGAACCAACAAGCCCTTTAATGATTTCAGACTAGAAAAGCGGCTGGTCCTGAGGGGCACTGGTGAGTTTCAAACAGGATAAGACAGGCTGAGAATAAGTGCCTGCCTGATCAGCCACATGGAGGAGAGGATTTGTTAAGGGGAATGGTCATTAGCATTTATTAGTTATGAAAAAAATTGTTAATTTTCTTT
>NW_010240661.1:6344-11681 GCF_000690775.1 Eurypyga helias | reverse complement strand
GATTCTGTTTTTCTATTCTGGCATATTTTAGTGTATTAGAAGAAAAAAATGTGTGAGTCTGAGTGAAAATAACCTAGATTCTAACTTTAAGAAGAGAGAATATATGCAATTTCTCTCTTGTTTTTGGGAAAGAAGATTTAGACCAGCCTTTTAGGTGAGGCTCCCCAACATTCAGATCAGTGTTTTTAAAGCGTGACTGTAGCTTCCTCTAGAATATGGTTAAATTTCCTTCCAGTTCATGGGAAGATTGCAGAGATTTTTACATTGGAAGCAAACAAAATGCTGTAATACTACTATCACAATTATCAAACATGGATAAAAGAGGCTTATTTTTTTTAAATTTTTAAATTCTGTAATTAAACTGAACTGTTAACAGACACACAATGTTTATTTGATAGGTGGTTTGGGTTTGGCTATTTTTAATAATATTAACTATTATTCCACACTTCCCATACTATTCCATGTTATATTATTATTACAAAACCATGAACTATCATTCCACAGTATATCCATCCATTGAATGCTTCTTCCACATACTTTGAGATTCTTTTTAATTTGACTATTCATATTACATCTATTAGAATTATTAGAAAGCCATAAGAAGGACATAGATCTGTAGTCACTAGTATGAGGTGTTCAGCAGTGCCTTAAAATGAGTTTAATACAGAAGAATTTTTTCAACATCTAAAGTATAATGGAGTGCCTATAGCAAAAAAATTTTGTAGTGTTCATATGTTAAAAAAGCTGTAAAAATTAACATTCAAACTTTGTATGAAGGATGCAATGTTCCTTTACAGTAATATCTACTTCGTTGGTCCTACCTCCCATACACGTTTTGCTTTGTTTCTATTTCTGTGTAACTTCTAATTACCTAAGGAAATACATAATGTTCAGACGATCTAAAGGGATAACTAAAATTTTCTTTGCATTCTTCATAGAAGGAAGGAAGCAAAGGGAAGGGAAAAGAAAGAAGCAACAGTTGTACAAAAATTATATATAGACCAGATCTGAAAAATTCTCTTAAAACAGTTGCAAACATCCACAGACATAATTTCTGTAGTGCTGAAGGGAAAAACATTTTATCTTATTTGTAACTTACCATAAGTATGCTGGTACAAAATTTTAAATGAGACTTGCGCCCACAGTATCTTGATGAATTTGATTTCTGAATCCAAGGTGTGAAATTAGCCCTGATCTTTCATGCAAATTATTTGGTGGGTTGTTTAGAAAATTCAGCATCCCTTTGAATCACTTAAACATGAGTATTTCCTGATTTGACATACTCTGTCCGGTCCATAACAGTGGTTACATTGTTCTGTCAAAGCTCTAAAAAAGAGAATATTTTGTTTTACAAGTTGCTATGCCTAAACTTTCAAACTTACATTTAACTAGCTCTGCAAGTATTTCATTACTCATTCAACCCTTGGGCAACTACTCTGACACAAATAGTTGCCCTGTGGGAGTCAGATAGAAAAGTCTGTAGCTGCAGCTTCTTGCTGCATTTCCCCATCACCAATTAAGAACAGCGTGCATTTCCAAGATACTGCTTTGTTCGTGGGCTGCTGCTGCTGCTTGGATTATTCATAGCTGTGAAGGAAATAGTGAGTGAGCTCTTATACCTGAATAAACCAGCAGAAAGTATTAGTAGATTGAAAAATACTGATCAGAAATTGTTGTGACCTGTATGTCTAAACTTTGGAAATCACTGAGTAGGTATCTGACTCAAAGCATATGAAAAATTGTCTCCCTAAACTCATGTAAAGTCACATTCATTTTCAGTTGTATTTAAATGCATACCAAGTTATTGGCCAAATAGCAACTGGATTATGGTTGTTCCTAGTATTATCACCTGATTAGTTCCTTTTGCAGTCAGGTCCTGTCTACTAAATAATCCTCTGAGGAATGAATGACAGGAAAATTCTCTTCCCTTTTTTATAACAATTTTTAAGAAAAAACATTATTGAACTAAAATTAGGCCAGAATTAATTAATTAATATGGTGCTCTTTTATGAAAGATAAAATGACTATATTGTTGTTGTACAAGTGCTTTGATACAGATTGAAAGTAAACTTGTGGGCCATCCTTCCAGGTTGGCCTCTTTCTCTAACCTAACCTTGCTGGTTTTTTTTTTCTGTTGAGGTAATATCACTGCTGTTAAAAAGAACTGCTCTTTCAAGACTCTTTAACCTTAATTTTGTATTTGTAGCATAATTTAATAGAAGCTTTCATTGAATTACCAGATGGTGGGGGAAGAATGGAGGAAAGAAGCCTACCTGATTAAAAATGGGACATGAGAACATAGTGCAAAATCTAGAGCCAAATCAGGGATAACCACCATGCAGAAATATACTTGTTCTGATAATTACATAATCAGCTCTTATCATGGGAGATTTTCTGTCATTTCTTTTTGCTAAGGAAACATCCAAACTTTATTTACTGCATAGTTCTGCATTTTGTATGTCTTTCAGGTGCTGGTAGTTTTCATAAGAAGAAACCTTCCGTTTTTACATGTTTTAAATGATGTCCAAGAATTTGCTGCTATCCAAAAGGATTTGCTGTGTACCGAAGACCAAATAAGAGGAAAAGAATGAGGGACCTTTCCTAAAACATGTCTGTTGGTGCTAACCCAAGACAGAATTTTAAAACTAGGTGACCAAAAATTAATCTAAGAATTTAATCCAGTATTTTTTATAGAGGGTGATCTGCCCATCGGATACTGTTTTCTTTCACTTCCTAAAAACTAAAATACAGACCCAATCCAGAAAAGTCATCATGAATATTTTTGATTTTTAAAGGAATCCCACTGAACTTGAGTATGTAAGATCTTTGTTGAGTTGTCAAACAGAAACCTTCTTTCCTCTTCTTCTGTCTTTCTTGATGAAATCATTAGAGACGAAGCTCTTCTTATATAAAATAACAATTTCAAATTTCTCTATGAAAAAGTATTTTCCCCATTTTATAGGTGAAACTCTACAGACACAGGGAGATGAAGCGCGAGATCCTCCGTGATGTTTAACCACCCAGCTCCATTTGTTAACTGATAATCTCAAGCACCTACCAATGCTTAACATACAAAATAAAATTAACTGCTGAAGATCCCGTGACTCGTTGCTCAAGAAATGTGCAAGGGGAGTGACCCTGCGCCCAGTGCATGGACCAAAGGCATGCGGTAGCTCTCAGGACTGGCCTGGTGGAGACCCCTCTTTGCACAGTGATCAGACATTGGCATCAGGCTTTCATAAACCTTTTCGGATGTCCACAGTCCTAAATTCCCATTGCAATATTACTACAAAGGTCAGTAGTTCATTGTGGGCACCAGGTGGCATTTTCACCCAGAGACGTAGTTAAAACAAGAATCTAAAGTTTTAGCTGTCAGTTTAAAGCAGAAACATCTGCTAAAGGTACAGGCTGCTGGCTGGCGGGGCTGAGCTCAGCGGAAGGCTTCTGCCGTTTTTATTTCATTCTGACCAGTGTCATTCAAGTCAATGACAATAGCTGCTAGGGACTTGAAGAAGCAAGAACATCGGCACAAAATGAAGTAAAAAAAACCCCTAAATATTCTATCAAAACTCTTCATCCTTAAACAACATAGAGAATATATATCTAACCTTTTTCTTCTTTTTTCTTTTTTTTTTTTTTTTTCCAGAATTTGCATTCCGGAGTGTTTTTCTGTTTTTTCTTGTGTTCCCCAAATATATTGAGCAGCAGCACAAGCTGGAACTCAAAGTAAGAATTGTCACTTTGAGAATGGAGCTGATTTATCAGGAGAAGGGTTTGACATTCTGCATGGAATACCTGATGAGCTGATTTTTATTTTTTCCTAACAAAATTTTACAGATTATTATCGGAAACTATTAAAAAAAAAAAAACAACAAACCAAAAATCAAAATCATTCCAAAAGAAAAGCAATAAGTTTTTATGGGATAGATTTTCCTGCGAATTGAAGGAAAAAGCATGTTCTCCACTTTATTAATGTTCCTTGAAACCATTTTAACATTTAAATATACTGTATTTTAAACTACTTCAGAGTAAAAACATAATGAAACAAAACAAGCAAACAAACAAAATAACCTGAAATGTCTCAGAAATATATTTTGAGATTACTGGAAAAATGGATATGCAGCATTAAATGAACTGTTATGTCCTTAATCCATTTTGTGGTTGTACTGTGTGTTAAATATAATTTTAAATGCTCAGTTACAATCAAAACATCTCAGGTCTCTTGAAAAGAGATATTTTTATTTATTGAAGGGAAAGAATAAAAAATAGTTACACTGTCAGGACAAAATACGTACACATTATATTTGAAAAATATCATAATATATCTAATAAATATTGAGTGTTTCAATGTTTTGTTATACATATTTTTGCAACAAATATAGTGTATTGTAAGAAAAAAAGTGAAACAGAATTCAGTTTTTATGTCAATGTGTCAGCTTTAATTCACTGAACTATAAAGTACAAGTAATTTTGAAACTAAAATTATTTTCAATGTTAAAAATTTTTTTAGTGACAGTTAATTTTTAATGCGTATTGCAGCTGTGTTATCTGCAAATCTAGTTTTATATTCTCATTGTAATTCATGTATGTTGATTTAAGTTTCAATATTTACAGTGGAAAGGGTGATGGTAAAAACAAATAAAAAACGGTAATTCCTCACTTCTCGTTTGATGTGGTATATAACTTTTACACCATTTAGCACTAATGCAACATCAGTTCAGTTCTAACATTAAATAATGATCAATCTATTTTCTTCTTTGTTCAATCACTGTTAATTTTCAAGACTATATCTTTTATCCATTTTACATGGAATTTATATGGTTCTTGTGCATGATCAGAGGAAAAAACTGTACCTGTTAACATTCTCTGCATACTCTCCTGCCAGATGTACTGGTGCAACTATTTAATTAGAAATCCATCTGACACTGAAGGAATTTCTTTTTATTGAGAGGAATGGTGATTGTAGTCTGTTATGATTTGTCCCTTCACATGAGGTCATGCTCATGTCAAGATGTGTTGCTGTAATATAATAAAAGAAAAAAAGTAGAAATTTTTTGAAATTAAGATATTTTGTCCTTCTGCAAAGGAGAAATGTGAAAAATACAGGGAAAATTGCAATTTGAGTCACAGTTTACCTTCCTCCTGTTAGAGACACCAGTGAAACCAGTGGGCATGCTGACCTGAGTACTACAGTCTCCCCCACAGCTGACTCGTGTTTGCCAACTGGAGTTGACAAATCCTGTTCCATGCTCAGCAGAAGCCCACTGCTTTCTCTGAAAAGGTGAGTGCTGTTTGGGGTTACTGAGGAAGAGAAATTACAACATTTTGCTGTGAGGT